>NW_026890947.1:0-31578 GCF_015708825.2 Lethenteron reissneri
CTGTGTGTGTACAATGTGTGTGTGTACACTGTGTGTGTAGTGTGTGTACACTGTGTGTGTGTACACTGTGTGTGTACAATGTGTGTGTGTACACTGTATGTGTACACTGTGTTGTGTACAATGTGTGTGTGGTACACTGTGTGTGTGTACACTGTGTGTGTACACTGTGTACACTGTGTGTGTGTGTACACTGTGTGTGTGTGTTCACCACGCCCGGCGGACCCGTTATTCGATCCCGACTCCTGCCGGGGGAGGCGCTCCAGGCGCGGCGGGTCCGCTAGGAAAACTCGGGATGGCCCGAGGCCGACTAGGCCGCAGTCTTCCCTCCCCTCTGTTCTAGATGGTGACGGTGTTGCTGATGTTGTTGTTGATGTTGCTGATGCTGATGATGTTTGTTGTTGTTGATGTTGTTGTTGATGTTGCTGATGTTGTTGATGATTTGTTGATGTTGATGCTGATGTTGTTGTTGTCGATGCTGATGATGTTGTTGTTGTTGATGTTGTTGTTGATGTTGCTGATGTTGTTGATGATGTTGTTGATGCTGATGTTGTTGTTGTCGATGCTGATGATGATGTTGTTGATGATGTTGTTGATGCTGATGATGTTGTTGTTTTTGCTGCTGATGATGATGATGTTGCTGATGTTGTTGTTGTTGTTGATGCTGATGATGTTGTTGATGTTGATGCTGTTGTGTTGTTGATGCTGATGATGTTGTTGTTGATGTTGATGCTGTTGATGTTGATGCTGTTGATGTTGTTGTTGTTGATGCTGATGATGTTGTTGTTGATGTTGCTGATGATGTTGTTGTTGATGCTGCTGATGATGATGTTGTTGCTGCTGATGCTAGGGGTGGTGATGATGTTGCTGATGATGGTGTAGATGATGTTATTAATGATGTTGCTGATGATGTTGCTGCTGCTGATGTTGTTGTTGTTGATGCTGATGATGCTGCTGATGATGTTGATGTTGTTGTATATGATGGTGTAAATGATGTTTATTGATAATGTTGATGATCGCAACATCAACATAATTTATTAATTTATTCAGTTAGGGTAGCCTCTCATTGTGGGAGGGGAGGGTCTTGTACCCCAGAAGTGACGTCATGTCATCTGCTGCCGCGTGACGTCATCTGCTGCCGCGTGACGTCACGAGCTAACAGGAAGCTGGAGGTCCGCGCGTGAACTGCAATCCGAGGTGAGAAATTTTCATTGCGGTTGTTGTTGTTTACCAAGCTAGAGCCTCGCTCTCTCTCTCGTAGGGATGCCACTAGAGCAGCGCAGCAGCTTGTGAATCGATGTCCAAGTTGGAACTTTACAACGCGGGGCCTAGACACGCGGGGCCTTGCCTCCTGCCCTCGCCTGGTCGCGTTTGCTTTAATTCCCTCCCTTAAGTTTAATTTGTCTTCACGCGGCTCGCTACTTTGTCACTTTGGTTTATTGTAGATATTAACGCAGTTTTTTTGTTGTTTTTTTACCAGCCCAAGCCCGCCTGAGCTGCTGTACCGCTCTTGTTTACAGAAGCTACCTGCCCACAACAACAACAAGGTGGGTTTGTCAACGCGTGTGTCAATGTTTTGACTTAAAACTTTCGTAACTGCAGCAATTCATATTCTTGGTTCTTTCGGTGAAGTCACGGAGATAGAAAATTTAATAAAATAACATAATAAAATGAATAAAAGTAAACAAAATTGTAAATAAATAAAAAACCCCCACGACGTTTCGATCAAGTGGCATTTATTTGATGTTATTATCTGTTGTTATTGTCTATCTACGTGACTTTACCGAAAGAACCAAGAATACGTGTGAAAATGTGTATCGGTCAAAGACGCTAAACTCGTGCTGATGTTGACTCTAAATGTGGAGGGGAAACCCGGGAGATTCGGAGGAAAATCCACGCGACCACGGAGAGAGACACGCAAACTCCAAATATACAGCAGCAGCAGCAGGCGTCAGGGTCGGGATCGAACCCACGACTTCCTGTATACCAGGCGAGGTAGTCAACATCTCACCACGGAGAGAGAGAGACACGCAAACTCCAAATATACAGCAGCAGGCGTCAGGGTCGGGATCGAACCCACGACCTCCTGTAGACCAGGCGAGGTAGTCAACATCTCACCACGGAGAGAGACACGCAAACTCCAAATATACAGCAGCAGCAGCAGCAGGCGTCAGGGTCGGGATCGAACCCACGACTTCCTGTATACCAGGCGAGGTAGTCACATCTCACCACGGAGAGAGAGACACGCAAACTCCAAATATACAGCAGCAGGCGTCAGGGTCGGGATCGAACCCACGACCTCCTGTATACCAGGCGAGGTAGTTAACATCTCAACACGGAGAGAGAGAGAGACACGCAAACTCCAAATATACAGCAGCAGGCGTCAGGGTCGGGATCGAACGCACGACATCCTGTATACCAGGCGAGGTAGTTAACATCTCACCACGGAGAGAGGAGAGACACGCAAACTCCAAATATACAGCAGCAGGCGTCAGGGTCGGGATCGAACCCACGACTTCCTGTATACCAGGTGAGGTAGTCAACATCTCACCACGGAGAGAGAGAGACACGCAAACTCCAAATATACAGCAGCAGCAGGCGTCAGGGTCGGGATCGAACCCACGACTTCCTGTATACCAGTTGAGGTAGTTAACATCTCACCACGGAGAGAGAGAGAGAAGACACGCAAACTCCAAATATACAGCAGCAGCAGGCATCAGGGTCGGGATCGAACCCACGACTTCCTGAATTTAGCTTTTATACATATTCCTTTTGTAGCCAGACAGCCGAAATTGTGTGCTCGGAGTTTTTGGTTAACATTCATTTTAATGACCACTTGCCCTCTCATTGTGTGCCATCACAGCCCTGTGATGAATTTGAGAAACGTTTTTACTACATCATGAATATACGAATAAGTATAGACGTGTAAGTCACGTGTGACTGATATATGCATTCTTCTGTGCCTCGATACTGGTGTGGATATTCCTATTATCTGTCTGCAGCTGACGCTTCCTTCGACGCTTCCTCTGCAGAATTGGTCTGATGGAGCAAAGGCAGTCAGCACAGCTCGTACGGCCAAGGCAACAATGCGACCAGAGTGCATACAGCACGGATCGCACTGGAAATTTGACACAGCACCAGAGACACACACAGGAGACAAACCCTTCAAGTGCACTGTGTGTGGGAAAGCGTTTGTACATTCATCTACTCTTGTAAAACACCAGAGAAACACGCAGGAGAGAAACCCTTCAAGTGCACTGTGTGTGGGAAGACATTTTCACGGTCATCTTTTCTTAAAAAACATCAGAGAACACCACAGGAGAGAAACCCTTCAGGTGCATTCTGTGCGGGAAGGCGTTTACACAGTCAGAACATCTTCAAAGACACGAGAGAATACACACGGGAGAGAAATACTTCAAGTGCAGTGTGTGTGGGAAAGCGTTTGTACAGTCATCTACTCTTGTAAGACACCAGAGAACACACACGGGAGAGAAACCCTTCAGGTGCACTTGGCAGGAAGGCGCTTGCACTGTCATAAAATCTTCAAGTACACCAGAGAACGCACAAGCATCAGAAGATCTGCAAGGAGTGGAGTCTGAAATCAGCTTGTGAAAGTCAAAGTGCCGCAATGAGCCCATCTGTCATCAAACAAGAACCGGAGAAATCCCAGCTTTGACACTTAAAGGTATTGAGGTGAAATGTGAAGAGGTGATGGTGAAGAGCGAAGAAGCGAAGGTAAAATGTGAAGATGAAGATTAAACTGCAAAATCGGACCTTCACATTGATGGAGGCAACGTGAAGCAGGAGGAGAATTCTGACTGTGAGGCAGAGCGAGGCAACTCCCAGCAGTTTGTGGAGGTGGAGGTGTGGGTGGACTTCATAGACAACACAAAGTCAAATGGAGACCCGGTAGATGTGTAAGCCAGAGACGATGTCGCTCCAATAGATGCTCCTTTCTCACAGGCCTTTAATGAAAACACGTTCCTTCGGAGTGGGCAGGTAGGAACTTGGTTGGACAGCGCATTCGTGCACGACAGACAGACAAATAATCCCTGGTGGGCAAGTGTGGAACCTGTTGTTCCTCTACCTGTATGTATACAAGATCACGTGACTTGAGGTAGCCAGGCAGACAGCCCCCTTCACTATCGCCCCCCCTCCCTTAGGCCCCTCCCCAGACCCCCCCCCCCCCTTAGGCACCTCCCCTCTCCGTACCCGGCAGTAGGTCTCCACCAATCAAAGAGCTGTTTATGTTATATATATATTATTTATGCACGACAGACAGACAGACAATAAATCCCTGGTGGGCAGTGTGGAACATTGTTCCTGCCTGTAAAATGTGAAGTTGAACACTCAGTTCCTGGGTTCAACCTGCAGAGTAAGAGCGAGCAACCAGTCTTTGGTTGGGTAGATCCCTGTGTTACGATCGAAACTTCCTGATCTACTATTCTTTTTGCTACCTACATGACTTTACTGAAAGAACCAAAGAGTGTGTGAACAAGAGCCTGTCAGTAGGGGGCGACGATGTTTCATGTCAGTTGTGTAATTTGTCGGTAATGTTGAGAATTTGCTACATTTTGACTCGAGACGCAAGCATGCAATGGCCTACTCGTTTTGAATGACACAATAGTATGTTTTACATCCACTGTTAAGCAGACGGTGCATAATTATTTAAAATAGTAAAGTCACGTAGAAGGGAAGTAATAAAATAATAAAAAAAACATAATAAAATAATTCTCACGATTTTATTATGTTTTAGTTTTTATTATTTTTACGTCCCTTCTACGTGACTTTACCGAAAGAACCAAGAAGATGAATCCCTGCAGTCACGAAAACTTTAAATCGATATTTAAAATAGCTTAATATGATGTAACCTGGTGCAGTATATTTCACTGCAGTAATTACATTTTGTTAAAATGTAAAATGTCTGTCAATAATTTAGAATGAACACTGATTTTGTGTGTACGTGCAACATTTTATTTATAAGGGTCAAACATTGAATAAGTGATGTTAGGACAAAGTGTGTGTTTTTGGAAGTAACCTGTACAGATCACTCAGGTGAGACCCGTTGTTCTTGTGATACAGCTCAAAGGGTATTTTTGAATCCTTTATATTAAGTTCGCTTGCTTGCGTGCTTGCTTGCTTGCTTATGACCGTGCAAATCTTTCGGTCGTTTTTTAACCCACTTCCCGTGATCCAATCGAGCTGACATTTTGCACACAGACTGGTTGTGCGTGACAATTTTCGTGAAAAAAAATATCAAAAATTTTACACTGTTTAGGGAAATTTTTTAAAATATTTAATTACCAATTGCTTAATGCTGGCAGACAATCATCTGACCCATAGATGGCAGCCATCTCAAGCCAGAGGACGAGAGGACTCTAGCCGCCACGCATATAAAGGATTTAGAGTGAAAAACTTTGTTTTTACGGGTTAATTTTTTGTGTTTCGGGAAGCATTTGTCTCTGGAGCAACTCATCGTCTTTGAAATAGGGAGCACGCTCGGATCATTCATCATTTACAAGGCGTACCGCTTAAAACTCACGTAGAGGAGATACATTCTCTACAACACGAATTATAATTTTATATTACGTGTTGACATTGATTTTGTCAAAACTAGGACGAGAAATGCTCCTTGTTGATTAATGTCTGGATGTTCGTCACCACCAATCAGGGCCCACTGGTGGCTTGTACTGAATCAACGATGCACTCTCAGAAGGCTGTGCTGTTTAGTTTGTGTAAAACATTCCTTTGTTTCGTGGAGAGACCGATAAATGAATGACGTCTTGTCGATCTTTTTCATATTTGTGCACATCGAGTCCCACATTGCTTACCACATGTTAATGTGTTGTGTAGTGAATGACGACACGGTTAACAATGAAGGTGGTAACTAACACCAGGGGTAGGTGTCCTACACTCGGTCCTTCACATGGACCTTTGGCTCTATCTGCTGCTAGCCTGGGCTGTCTCTAAGGGCTTTCACACTCGAGTCAGGACAGGGGTTCAGCCAACACCTTCCGACCAAGGAGAGCAGCACCTCCCGTAACTACAGCCGGCTTCTACACACTTCTTGAGCACTACCCCTGTGGCTGTCTCTTCAGCTCTTTTCAACTGCTCACCATCCCGGGCTCCCACAACGACCCCGCTTTCATCACGGGTCCCCCCTTAAGTACCCCCAGGTGACATGATGTCATCGCACCTCAGAGCGTATGATGTCATGCCTCCATACTACACTACACTAGCTAGAGGGCTGAATTTTGCAGTCGCCCCAAACACATCCCAGTGGATATAATTGCCCAGGTTGACGTAGCCCTCAAAGGTTTGGGTCACATCCCAGCAGATGTGGCAAGATCTGAAATCGTCGCCATCCTCAAAAATGCTAAGAAACCCATTAGTAACATCAGCAGGGACGGGCGCTCTGAACTCGCTCAATTGAAAAAGAGAGATGACATTGTCATCCTTTCAGCCGACAAGGCTAATGCCACGGTCATGGATAAAACCACATGCAACAAAATTCAGGACCTTAATGATGGCAGTTATACCAAAATCAACAAAGATCCTACCAACTGCCTGGCTAAAAAACCCAACAATATCACTATCTCGACTTCTCTAATCGGACCGACCAAGCAGCTCTATCTAAAACCTTTGGCTGCTAGAGTGGAAAATGATGGCAAGCTACCATTCCTGGATGTTTTGATCGAATCGAGGCCTGATGGCTCGTTGGGACTTTCCGTCTGCTGTAAAGCCACCCACACGGATTCCTATCTAAAGCCTGATTCCCACCACTATCCGGTCCAAAAGAACTCCCTCATAAAAACACTACACCATAGGGCCCGCTGCATCTCCCACCAGCGCCACCTAGCCTGTGGACTGGAGCACGTACACCAAGCCCTCAAGGTGAATGGATACTCAGACCGCATAATCCGCAAAGCTGTATCCCCAACCATGGGGAGACAACCATCTGAGGACCCAATCAAAACCATCACTTTGCCATACATAGCAGGTGTTACCAAAAAGATTTCCAAAATCTTAAACAAACACAAGATACAGGTCCGATTCAATACAGTACACAAAATCCACGATTTGATCCCATCTGTGAAGGATGTCATGCCTGACATGCAATACCCTGGTGTCTACAAACTAAGTTGTGTCTGCGGCAGCAGTTATGTGGGGGCCGTTGGCCCCCGGGTTCCCACCCGCCTGCATCCCCTATTCTGTTTACGTTACCCCACCACCCTAATACCCGCTATGGTTTCGCCGGGCTTCGAACGCGACGCCCCTACCCATACGGCTTCACGCAGCGCTCCCACGCTGCAAGGATACGTGCGCACAGCATCAATCAAACGGCATACTCCCCCTCTTTACACCGCTAAGTACAGCTCTCGAACGCTGCGAGCGTGTGCCCGTCTATAGCCCTATGCGGAACTCGCCTCCACGTCGAATAACCACGTTACCAATGCGCACCCGTATCCGACACGTAGCGAACGTACGCGCACTCACGCACAGCTCCCCGCGACACTCACCACTGAATACTCGCGTTATGATCGCGCACCTGTATCATACACGGAGTGAACGCACGCACACCACACCGCTCCACACGAGGCACACTGCTCGACGCCGCTCTGTGCAGCGCTCCCACGAGGCGAGCCGCAGCACTACACGCGTTCACACCGCTCACGAGATCACACGAGGCCACGCTTAGCTATTAATGATTTATTAGTTGCTACCTGCGAATTGATGCTGAATCAGTATGAGTCGACGAGGCTGGCCTATTCTACCACCTCTGAATCTATTCTCTATTTATCGGCTATGATCCTACTTCACCTTCTTACTCACTGTTAGGTGCCCACGGCGGTTCGTTGATCCCGTACTCGCAGCGTGCCTCGATGCGTCTCACGGACGTTCGGGTCGCTGGACTGGAGAGCGTCCTGTCACCTGGCGCTGGAGAGAAGAGAGCGATTTCCCCTTTGCGCCCCCTATTTATCCTCTCTACCTCAAAGGGATCCGGCTCTGAACAATGGGCTCGCGCCCCTCTGGCACGCGCACGGCGGTTCCGGGCGCTGTTGATATGCTAATCAGTGTGCGGCGTGCGTGGCGTAAATTCTAATTAATCCCTTACCCTCCCTAACAATGGGGCCTGCGCGCTCAAGCGTAATTATCCCAACCCTCCATGACTATGCGCAACAGCCCCTGCGGTCCCGCTATTCATGCTGTCCCGTCCCTCCCCTGCTTGCCCCGTCGACCCATGGGGGTGTGTGTGGGGGGAAATGCGCCTCAACCGCGGTGGCCGAATGCCCCACGCCGCGACCACACCATATTAAGGCTGGTCGCAGCGCCGCGGCGCAACGTAGCACGGGGGGTCGTCCAATTCCCTGATCGCCGGAAACCGTGAGAGTTAATCCCGATAAGGGTTTCTCGGATAAAAACCGGTCGGCCAGGTGACCTCCCCTCGGAGCTCTATGGGGGGGGAAATGCGTGCGGGTGTGTTCATGTGAGGTGAGGTGAGGGGGACAAGGGTTGGCTCCGTTGCTTGGTGGTGGCGAGGTCGGGGATGGGGCGCCTGCCGAACGGCTTCGTGGCGGCGGCATCACAACTATTATCTGACCGGTCGTGGGCCTCCCCAAGGTCAACTCGGCCTAAAAGTAGTCCCTGGTGCGGAGCGGCGATCATCACTCCGTAGTGAAAGAGAGAGAGACAACCAGCTGTGCCAAAGATTTATTAATAAACGACTTGAGTTCTTAGCGTGTCGGAGACATTACACCTGTATGGCTCAGTGTGGTGAGTCTGGGTCTCTGTGTGGTGAGTCTGTGGGTCTCTGTGTGGTGAGTCTGTGGGTCTCTGTGTGGTGAGTCTGTGGGTCTCGTGTGGTGAGTCTGTGGGTCTCTATGTGGTGAGTCTGTGGGTCTCTGTGTGGTGAGTCTGTGGGTCTCTGTGTGGTGAGTCTGGGTCTCTGTGTGGTGAGTCTATGGGTCTCTGTGGTGAGTCTGTGGGTCTCTGTGTGGTGAGTCTGTGGGTCTCTGTGTGGTGAGTCTGTGGGTCTCTGTGTGGTGAGTCTGTGGGTCTCTGTGTGGTGAGTCTGTGGGTCTCTATGTGGTGAGTCTGTGGGTCTCTGTGTGGTGAGTCTGTGGGTCTCTGTGTGGTGAGTCTATGGGTCAGTGTGGTGGGTCTGTGGGTCTCTATGTGGCGAGTCTGTGGGTCTCTGTGTGGTGAGTCTGTGGGTCTCTGTGTGGTGAGTCTGGGTCTCTGTTGGTGAGTCTGTGGGTCTCTGTGTGGTGAGTCTATGGGTCTCTGTGTGGTGAGTCTGTGGGTCTCTGTGTGGTGAGTCTGTGGGTCTCTGTGTGGTGAGTCTATGGGTCAGTGTGGTGAGTCTGTGGGTCTCTGTGTGGTGAGTCTGTGGGTCTCTGTGTGGTGAGTCTGTGGGTCTCTGTGTGGTGAGTCTGTGGGTCTCTGTGTGGTGAGTCTGTGGGTCTCTGTGTGGTGAGTCTATGTGTCTCTGTGGTGAGTCTGTGGGTCTCTGTGTGGTGAGTCTGTGGGTCTCTGTGTGGTGAGTCTGTGGGTCTCTGTGTGGTGAGTCTGTGGGTCTCTGTGTGGTGAGTCTGTGGGTCTCTGTGTGGTGAGTCTGTGGGTCTCTGTGTGAGTCTGTGGGTCTCTGTGTGAGTCTATGGGTCTCTGTGTGATGTGTCTGTGAGTCTCTGTGTGAGTCTATGGGTCTCTGTGTGAGTCTGTGGGTCTCTATGTGAGTCTGTGGGTCTCTGTGTGAGTCTGTGGGTCTCTGTGTGAGTCTGTGGGTCTCTGTGTGGTGAGTCTATGGGTCTATGTGTGAGTCTATGGTTCTCTGTGTGAGTCTATGGGTCTCTGTGTAAGTCTCTGGGTCTCTGTGTGAGTGTGGATCTCTGTGTGAGTTTGTGTGTGAGTCTCTGGGTCTCTGTGTTAGTCTATGAGTGTCTGTGTAAGTCTATGTGTCTCAGTGTGTGTATATGGGTCTCTGTGTGAGTCTATGGGTCTCTGTGTGAGTCTGTGGGTCTCTGTGTGAGTCCTCTCGGCAAACATCTGTCTTGCTTCTCCTCGTGTTGCTCCCCCTTCAAATCCTCCCCTCCTCCCTCCCCCTCCACATTCCACCTCCTGTGTTCCGTGGAGGGATAACCACTCAGTGTCTCCCTCCGCTCCTCATTCTCCAATCTCCTGTCTCTCTCTCTCACTTCCCTCCTGAAGCTTCCCTCGTCAACTCCTGCCACCACCACCCCCCAAGATCTCCTCCTGCTTCACCTGGTGGCATCTCTGCTGTGGTTCCACAACATTCCTCTACACTGTGAGATCTATTTTAGCAGTGGCAAATATAGTAGTAGGTTTTTACCCTTTTAAACTGGGTACAAAACTGACACCTTTATTCAAGGCATCATGTTTGCAATGACCACAACACAAGTAGTCAACAAAGCAAACAAAAAGAAGCAACTCTGATAATGATAATAATATGCACTGTCCTACCTCCCCCCTGTGCACGAGCTACTTTGCATCGTTCAAAACACACGTCATGTATACTACAATGTACTGTTTACAGTGTTTTGTTGATTTCGAAAAATTGCTTTGCTTTAAGTTGTTTTGATATTCGTCCCACCTTTCAGGAACGCATCCCCGACGTAGTCCGGGGTATTACCGCGACTTGCCAGGTGGTAATGGGGCTTAGTGCAATAGAATCACTATTGGAGGGCTCGCTTTTCACATCTCGGACATGGACAGCCCATCCTTCCAGTGTCAATAAAATAAGTACTGCTTTGGATCAGTGGCTGTCCTGTCTAGTGATTGACCTCGCACAAAGGGGATGTAGAATTTCCACCACTGGCCGAGGACCACAAACATGAGCCACCACCCCTTGCCCATTTGAACAGAGAAGCACATGACATGTATTCATGGTAATTGTTGACAATACAAGTTAACAGTTATTGGGCAGTAGGTGCATATGCAAAACGTCATGTCAAGGCATGCATGACGGCTTGTCCCACTGGTATAAAGTGTCGTCAAAATGCTTGTGGTAACGATGTGCTATTGTAAGATTGGTGAAAAGTTAATACATATATTAACATATTTTTTGTCTACAAACATTTCACAGCAAGCGACATTGTTATCATGCAATAAGCATGCAAATGTAGATGGATAGTGCGTTTCCTTTGAGCCATGTACTCCCAACGATGATGACAAAAGTACATTCATTATCAATAATCCAGCCAGGGTAGTTATTCCGCAGCGGAATTAGAATATATTTTCAAAACAATGGATTGAAATATTAAGCATGATAAATGCATTTAACCACCGATATAAATTGACTTCGCAAAGTGATGAAATAAAAAAGCAGCAATGTGAGGATCAAATATTAACAAAAGATACTTTTATTATCACATTGAAGCATAGCAAATGAACCACTCCCATCACCCCTGCTCCTTCACACGTGGAACAAGCTGAAGTATGTTGAACTTCTTTTGCACCGTACGTAGCCAACCGTGTTAATCGGAGGTACGGGGGAGGACAACGAACTACAGTATATCCAAAACGCAGTTCTCTTTAATTATCAATAAACCTTTGATTTAAAGCTTTCGTGACTGCAGGGATTCATATTCTTATTGTTTCCCTTCTACGTGACTTTACCGAAAGAACCAAGAATATCAATAAACGGCAGACATTAAACTTTTGTCAAATGTTTATTTTACATGGTAAGACCCACTAAGCGATGTGGCTCTTTTTTTGCATAAGCAACCTGGCCACAAATGATTGCTCAACGAAGTGGCATATGTATACATTTAAAGCAGCCAAATAATAAAACGCATGTTTCGAAATGTGGAGAGGACCCAGAGAAAAATCCACGTGGCCACGGGGAGAGACACATGCAATACTTAAAATATACAGCAGCAGGCGTCAGGCTCGGGATCGAACCCACGGCCTCCTGCATACCACGAGTTAACATCTATAATGCAGCGGCCGCAATAACCCGGCCCTGAAGCATAGCTGTCAACCCATACGGTTTACCCGCACTCTGGTACGGGGACATTTGAGTTTTCAGGTCCATACGGCGTACAGCCGTTTCAATACGGACAAAACATGTTTTGTGTGTGCTTCTCCCTTGTGATGGGACTTTGTAGGATGAACGTTGAGATGTATAAGGGCACGGGTGGACAATAAGGTCTGAATTGGTCTGCAATAAGGTAGGCACTGTTAAGGGGGTGACAGGTTTGCTGAAGGGGAAACCCTTTCTTTTTACTGCGATTTTATTTGCTCGTGCACCACTGCAATGCAGTTTGACTATAGATGAGTGAGTCTGCACATGTGGTTTATATTTTCTTGAGATGCTAACAGACTGTCAAATGTACTCAAATGGGAGATCGTTTGGGCAGGCAGCAACAGAACCAACACTTCCCAGACCATAAATGATGAATACCACTGTATTGGCATTTTAAAAAGGTACGTATTTACAAAAACAAATATGATATGTGCCTCATGGCATTGTGGCCAAACTTTAACAACCATCAATTTGATTGACAGCCGTAAAAACCGCCATTGTTATTTACTCTTCAAGTGTAGGCTAGAGAATGTAAAGATGAGGGATGGTCAAAATGATTCACAGATTGAAAACAAGCACCAGCCCATGAGTCCTGTTTAAGTGCTGCATTTGTATATGTGTAGTAGGTTCAAAGAGACTTGGACGACGTAGTCGGAGGCACACTTATTTATTAAACGTTCCACTCTATGCAGGCCAAGGTATACAACACTCGAAGGGGTGACGGCCCCTTCACCGTCTCACAGGGAGACCCCACTAACACTATCCCGGCTAGCCTACTCCCAGCTCCTCCACCCGAGAGCTAGGGGAGGCTAGCTGATCCCGCTCTGGCCAAGCTGGGATCACGGCACCCTGAGTCCCCAGACCGGCTCTTACAAGAGCATCGGCTCTGGGCTCTGGGGGCCACGCCACTGGCTTGCCCTGGTCGCTCCTTAGAAGCACGGCGAGCCAGGGGAGTCCCAGGGCCTATCTAGCCGGTCTTCTCTCTTCGCTGGTTTAAGCTGAACACTGAACCCCGAGCCCACCGGCTCACCGCCTTATATAGCAACTCCCCCCCGAGGGGTGGGGCCGTGGGGGATCACAGCGCCATTACAGCCCCCCAGGCTGAACGGTGCGGGAGGGGCGAGGGGGGCGGGGCGAGGGGGGTGAGGGGGGCGGGGTTTGGGGGTGAACTCAAGTCACCCGACAGACGTTGAGCGCAATTCTTTGTTTATTTCGGTAAAGTCGCGTAGATAGGGAACACAATATTAATAAGAAAATAAGAAAATATAAGAATTTAATAAAATACAAAAAAAGGAATTAACAAATAAATAAATAATACCCCGTTGACAGGAAGAGGGAAAAAAATCCCCTCCCCCACAATTTGGCGCCCTTTGCACGACGCGACTCAGTGAGCAGCTCAGTTCTAACGGCGTGAACACGCGGGACGCATCGTGGGTGGTGATCACCACCAACAACAACATTATCAACAACAACAACATCAACAACATTAACTACATCATCAACATCAACAACATCAACAACATCATCACCACCAACAACACCACCAACAACACCACCATCATCAACACAATAACCATCATCACCACCACCACCATCACCACCACCACCATCACCACCATCATCACCACCACCACCATCACCACCACCATCACCACCATCACCATCATCACCACCATCACCACCATCACCACCAGCATCACCACCACCATCACCATCATCACCACCATCACCACCACCATCACCACCAGCATCACCATCACCACCATCACCACCATCACCATCATCACCACCATCACCACCACCATCACCACCAGCATCACCATCACCACCACCACCACCATCATCATCACCACCACCATCACTACCATCACCACCACCATCACCACCATGACCCCCCCTCCTCCTGCCCGGCCCCACCCTCCCTCTCGTCGTCTCCCGCAGCTAGAGCCGGCGGCGGCTACGAGCAGCAGCAGCAGGAGCAGCAGCATCATCATCAGCAGCATCATCATCAGCAGCATCATCAGCAGCATCATCATCAGCAGCATCATCAGCAGCATCATCAGCAGCATCATCAGCATCATCATCAGCAGCATCATCATCAGCAGCATCAGCAGCAGCATCATCATCATGCCCACGTGGACGCTGTGCTTGGGCAGCAGGACGAGCTTGATCTCCATGGCCGGCATCCGCTACGAGGGCACCCTGAGCGGGGTCAACTCGGACGACTGCACCGTCGCCTTGGCCAAAGGTCACGCACGGGGGGTGGGGGGGTCACGGGTCAAAGGGGGTGAGGGTTTAAACAGCAGGACGGCTGCTTGCATTGTGGCCGAAACGTCGTGAGAAATTTTATTATGTTTAATTTTATTATTTTATTACTTCCCTTCTACGTGACTTTACCGAAAGAACCAAGAAGATGAATCCCTGCAGTCACGAAAGCTTTACATCGAAAAAAGTCAGTGACTGCTTTAGTGTTAAAATACGGTGCTGTATTTTTAGGATAGTGTGTTTACAATATCATTTTACGTAGATATCCACATTCACTTAATTTTTTCTTCCGCAAGTTTTTATTGAAAATGCAACAATATTTGACATCATCTCAAAAACCCGACGTGATGGACAAAAACCGACGCCAGGGTTGGGATGAAAAGCGCGACCTCCGATAGACACCAGGCGAGGTGGTTCACTTCTCACCACGGTGTCGCCCACACACCCACCACCACCACGGCACCGTTAGCGGCGTTAGCGTCGTCTTTGTGCGTGCGCAGTGCGTGTGTGCGGCACGGAGGGTCGCCCCGCCGAGCGCGCCGTCGCCCCTCGCGAGGAGATCTACGACTACATCATCTTCCGTGCCAGCGAGATCAAGGACCTGGCGGAGTTGGGGTGCCCGCTCTCCGCTCTGCACCCCCACCTGGCCGTCGTGCAGGTGAGAGGGGGGCAGCCGCTCTCTTCGCCGCCAAACTGGTTGGTTACTTTAGCGGGCAGGACCCCACCGAGATATTTAACTCTGATCATTGGTTGTTTACCCTGTAATCTGGCAACAAAACTGACACCTTTTTTTACAAGGAGTCGTGTTTGCATTGACCACAATAACTGCGGTCGGAATGCAAACAAAAAACATAACTGATGATGTGCACTGTGCTTGAAGTTGATTGGTCCATACCCGAGACAGCTTTCCTTAGAGCCTAGTCTCACATGGAGTTGGTCCAGATGACGACAAAAGGCGCACAACTCAAGGACAATGCACCATCAGAGTATGAGAGCTCGGGGTAAGCATTTACACCATTGGAACCTCGTTTGCCAGTATAAAAATATGATAATTGGTTTTTTACCCTTCTATCTGGCAACAAAACTGACACCTTTTTTTACAAGGAGTCATGTTTGCATAGACCACAATACCTGCAGTTGGAATGCAAACAAAAACATAACTCTGATAATGTGCACTGTCCTTGAAGTTGATTGGTCCACACCCGAGACAGCTTTCCTTAGAGGCCAGTCTCACATGGTGTTGGACCAGATGACGCCAAAAGGCGCACAACTCAAAACATGACTCCTTGTAAAAAAGGTGTCAGTTTTGTTGCCAGATAAAAGGATAAAAAAAACAATTATCATATTTGTTGTTACTGGACACGCTACGATTGATCCCGTCGCTGCGTGACCACCCACCCTCGCCCCCGTCCAGTCCTCCTCGCCACCACGGGGCGCCCACCCCAGCGGGACACGCAGCACGGAGCCCGCGGCGGCCACGGGAGCGGCACGCGCGGAGCCCGCCGGCTCGTGCGGGACACGGCGGACGGGCGGCGGCCTGCACACGGAGGAGCCACAGGTACGGCGGCGCGGTAAACGCTGGGGATGCAAAGGTGGCCGGGCGTTGTACCGCCCGCCCGCCCCCCCCTCTTGCAGCCAGCAGCCTTTGCAGGTGCTCGCTAACGGAGCTTATCCTGACGTCGTACGGAAATCCGATGTTTTTTATTTAAATCCTTTATATTAAGTTCACTTGCTTGCGCGCTTAGGACCGTGCAAATCTTTCGGTCGTTTTTTAACCCACTTCCCGTGATGCAATCGAGCTGACATTTTGCACACAGACTCGTTGTGCGTGACAATTAATGTTCGTGAAATTTTTTTCCAAAATTTTACACTTTTTAGGACAAAAATATATTTAATTACCAATTGCTTAATGCTGCCATGCAATCATCTGACCCATAGGTGGCAGCCATCTCAAGCCAGAGGACGAGAGGACTCTAGCCGCCACGCATATAAAGGATTTATAGTGAAAAACTTAGTTTTACGGGTTATACTTGTTTAAATCCTTTATATTAAGTTCGCTTGCTTGCTTGCGCGCTTACGATCGTGCAAATCTTTGGTCGTTTTTAACCCACTTCCCGTGATCCGATCGAGCTGACATTTTGCACACAGACTCGTTGTGCGTGACAATTTATTTTCGTGAAAACATTTTTTCTAAATTTTTACACTTTTTAGGTAAAAAAAAATTTCATATTTAATTTAAAATACCACTGTGATAAAAATGAAACTCTTACTCAAGAAAAACAGAAATGAATAAAAAATAAAACCGATGCCACGCATATAAAGATTTATAGTGAAAAACACACGCGCGCACACACACGCACACGCACTCACACACACTCACACACACGCACTCACACACACACACGCACACTCACACACACACTCACACACACGCACACACACACTCACACACGCACACACACACTCAAACACACACTCACACACACACGCACACGCACACGCACACACGCACACACTCACACACACACACACACACTCACACACACACTCACACATCACACTCACACACACTCACACACACTCACACACTCACTCACACGCAGCTGCACTATCTCCCACAGCGCGAGGAAGAGCGCCACGGTGGAGCGGGGGGTGCAGACGTCCCCCCAGCGTCAGCAGCGACGGTGTCGGAGCACGAAGCGGATTGCCGCCCAGACTCCCCGTGGGGCCCCGGTGCGTTGAGTTGGACGCGGAGTTTGACTTTGCGAGCGCCAACGCGAAGCTGGACCGCGAGGCGCTGGACAGGGAGTTCCGGGGCAGGAACGCCAAGCGGAGAGAAGGTGGGGCACTCGCCGAACAACTCACTTCCTCCTCTGCTGCTGTGTCGGCAAAATAGAAATCTTGTCACTCTTATTATTCTTAGGTTTTTCCGGTAAAGTCACGTAGGTAAAAAATTAAAATTAATAAAAGTAAAATAAAATAAAAATCACGACGTTTCGATTAATTTTAATTTTGCTGCTGTATCGTCAAAATAGAAATCTTGTCACTCAATTTTTAGAAACTTCCCAATGTGGTACCCACTGCAAACTTGGTAAAGCTGCGTCATACTGGGGTGGGGGCACTCACTCACTCACACGCTGCCGCCACTCAACAACTCACTTCGTCCTCCGCTGCCGTATCGTCACAATAGAAATCTTAGTAGTAGGTTTTTACCCTTTTAAACTGGTACAAAACTGACACCTTTATTCAAGGCATCATGTTTGCAATAACCACAACACAAGTAGTCAAAAAAGCTAACAAAAAGAAGCAACTCTGATGATAATAATATGCACTGTCCTGTCATTATCAGAGTTGCTTCTTTTGCTTTGCTTTTTTGACTACTTGTGTTGTGGTTATTGCAAACATGATGCCTTGAATAAAGGTGTCAGTTTTGTACCAGTTTAAAAGGGTAAAAACCTACTACTATATTTTGCCACTGGTAAAAGAGATCTCATAAATAGAAATCTTGTCACTCAATTTTGACACACTTCCCAATGTGGTACCGACTGCAAACTTGTCATCATCACGGTGGCTATGAGATGTTAACTACCTCGCCTGGTGTGCAGGAGGGCGTGGGTTCGATCCCAACCCTGACGATGCCTGCTGCTGTATATTTGGAGTTTGTGTGTTTCTCTCATCATTCATCATCACGGTGGCTAGGAGATGTTGACTAACTAAATTACCTTAAAACCGTTGGAATACCTTATGCCAGAAAAAGTGTGTTGACCATCTTCTTGGTTCTTTCGGTAAAGACATCACGTAGAAGGGAAGTATTAAAATAATAAAAATAAAACATAAAATAATTCTCACGACGTTTCGGCCACAACGCAAGCAGCCGTCCTCAGGCGAAGACCAGGTCTGTTGAGGAGACAGCGTCTGAATGTGTGTTGACCAGTGGAGTCTGGGTTGGGTGGGGGGGGGCGGATCTTTGTGTGTTTAATTGTCCAGGCCACCCCCTCACTTCTGCCGTTGTGTCTCCCCTTGAGCAGCGGACAAGCTGAGGGGTCCCCGCACGAGCTCCCCCGTCTTCCTGGACGGCTGCTTCTACGACAAAACCAGGAGCTTTTTTGACAACATTTCCAAAGACGGCGGCAGGTAATGTCCGTCTCTGCCGCTCGCTCGTGGTGTGTGTGTGTTCTTGTTGGATCTCCTCGCCTTCAAGTGCAACGCCTGGGGGAGGCGATGGGGGAGGTGGCAGTACAGCAAGCGGGCTCCGTCTCCGTCTGTGCGGAGATGGTGTTGCTGTTCCCCCCCACCCCCCCACCTCGTGTATAGAAACTCACAAACGGAGTTGGCCTAACCATCCCATATAGGATGACAGAGCTTGGGCAAATTGTTTGTGCCGTTCCTGGCACATCTGGAAACTTTGGGCGTCGCAAAAATGTGTGACGTTAACTTGAATCGGCGCGCCCAAAAAAAAAATGCACGCCGCGTGAATTGCGTAGTTGCACTTGATTCGGAAAAAATCCCAGCCCCGAGAATAAGAGAAAGACGTGCAACTGTTTGACTGGGCACCAGACGAACATTTGTCTAGACGCAGGATGGCGTGGAGCCGTGCAGAGACCTCTCTGATGTCAGGTTTAGACCATTGGAACATCATTTGTCAGCAGTAGCAGAATATGATCATTGTTTTTTTACCCTTTTATCTGTCAACAAAACTGACACCTTTTTTACGAGGAGTCGTGTTTGCATTGACCACAATACCTGCGGTCAGAATGCAAAAAAAAAACATAACTCTGATAATATATGCACTGTCCTTGAAGTTGATTGGTCCATACCCGAGACAGCTTTCCTTAGAGCCTGGTCTCACATGGGTTGGAACAGATGACGCATTACGGCTGCAGGTATTGTGGTCTATGCAAACATGACTCCTTGTAATAAAGGTGTCAGTTTTGTTGCCAGATAAAAGGGTAAAAAAACAATTATAATATTTTTTGCTGGCAAATGAGGTTCCAATGGTAGCCGTTTGCGACCCTGGTGCGGCCGGGTACGGGTAGGCCGTGAGTCACTGGTGAGTCACCCTTTGTCACTCATTCCGGGTAGGGTACGGGTAGGGTACGGGTAGGGTATGGGTACGGGTAGGGTACGGGTACCCGTTTGCGACCCTGGTGCGGCCGGGTACGGGTAAGAAATCAAAACCCGTCTGCGACCTCTGACCAGCCGTGCTCACCCCCCACCCCCGCCCCTCCCCCCTCCTCCTCCTCCCGCCAGGAACTGCCGCGTGACGTTGGCGGAGCAGCGGCGCCTGAATGTGGCGACGTTCGGGGCGGACCTCTCCACGTCGCTCGCTCGCCGCTCCCGCCGACGCGGGGCCCTGTGGGGGGGGACGGGCGGCGTGCGCGCCCAAAGCCGCCGGTGGGGGGGGCGGGCAGTCTCCTCCTCCGGCCGAGGTGCAGCCTAGACAGGTGACGACCGTGGTGACGGTGACAGCAGCTCAGCTTATTGGAGAGTATATTTAGTATATTGATGATTCTGATGTAGTTTATAATTACGGTCGCGCCCAAAGCCGCCGGGGGGGGGGGGGGGCAGCCTCCTCCTGCTCCTCCGGCCGAGGTGCAGCCTAGACAGGTGACGACCGGTGACGGTGACAGCAGCTCAGCTTATTGGAGACTATATTTAGTATATTGATGATACTGATGTAGTTTATAATTACGGTCGCGCCCAAAGCCGCCGGGGGGGGGAGGGGGGGGCAGCCTCCTCCTCCTCCGCCGGCCGAGGTCCAGCCTAGACAGGTGACGACCGCGGTGACGGTGACAGTAGCTCGGCTTATACTGGTATGAACAAAGTGGACCAGCCTACAATAGATTATATCGTCCGTCCGTCCGATGTCCGATTAGGTGTAGCAACATCGCCCCCTACTGCAAACACTTGGCAGGACCCTACAAAAACCTTTAGACTCAGTGAGGCTTTCCTGGCTAAACAAGTGTCACATTCCCTTATAATTCCCTGAGATAGTTTTTAATTAAAAAATTAAATTAAAAATTAACTCACAGCGGCCTAAAGCCTACAGCTAGGCCTAAAGCCTAAAACTAGGCCTCAAACTCTCCCTTCGTATCGTATTTGTTTGCTCCTACCAGCCCACCCCGCAGGGACCTGTTTGGAGAGTATATTTAGTATATTGATGACACTGATGTAGTTTAAATTTACGTTTTTTTACGTGGTGGCTTAGCTGCTGCAGCTACCGTACTATTAACATTCCTTCCCTTTCTAGATTTGAAGCTTTCGTGACTGCGAGGATTCATATTGTTAGGTTTTTTCGGTAAAGTCACGTATGTAAAAAAATTAAAATTAATAAAAGTAAAATAAAATAAAAATCACGACGTTTCGGAGGCAACACAAGCTTCCGTCTTCAGGTGGAACCGTCACAGCCACGACAGCTGTATCAAGTAAATGAGAGATTACATTTACGAGATTACATTTACTTGATACAGCTGTCGTGGCTGTGACGGTTCCACCTGAAGACGGAAGCTTGTGTTGCCTCCGAAACGTCGTGATTTTTATTTTATAATTTTAATTTTTTTACCTACGCGACTTTACCGAAAAAACCTAAGAATATGATTCCTTCCCTTTATTAATGCTACCCCTACTCCCTCCCTTCGATGCTGCTAATCCTGCATAATATGACTTTGAAACCCCCCCGCCCACCTCCTACACATTCCACAAGTAGTGACTAATCCCATATCGGAATTTTCCACAAATAAACTACATTCCTCTGTTGATATGTGATATGCAAATTACTTTGTCAAGGCGCTCTCCTCTAACCCAGCTTAAATATATGCTGCCAAGCCTGGCGGTGTTCATTCAGACGCTGTCTTCCCGGCAGGTGAGGGCGGCTCTCTGCAACACGATAACGGAAGTCTGTTGATGTTGCTTGTGAGGTTCTCCCCGTGAGAACACGCTGCTCCGTGGAGGATCAGAGAGAGACCATTTCATGGGGTATGCCGATAGCATAATAAGTATAACCCGTAAAAACAAAGTTTTTCACTATAAATCCTTTATATGCGTGGCGGCTAGAGTCCTCTCGTCCTCTGGCTTGAGATGGCTGCCACCTATGGGTCAGATGATTGTCTGCCAGTATTAAGCAATTGGTAATTAAATATTTAATTTGTTTTCCCTAAACAGTGTAAAATTTTGGAAAAAATTTTCAAAACATTAATTGTCTCGCACAACGAGTCTGTGTGCAAAATGTCAGCTCGATTGGATCACGGGAAGTGGGTTAAAAAACGACCGAAAGATTTGCACGGTCGTAAGCAAGCAAGCAAGCACGCAAGCACGCAAGCAAGCAAGCATACTTAATATAAAGGATTTAAAAATGAGATGTGATAGAGCAAATCTTGAGATCAGATTTGGAAATCGGCACCCTGAAATTAGTCCAGAACAACTGCAAAAGTCCAGGCCAGAACTACATGTTGTTATTTTGTTTGTTGACCAGTGCGATACAATTGCGTATTACATCGTGAACAACTCTTCTAAATCAACGAGCGCTCACACAGCTGCGTGGGTCTCACCCGGTGAGATAAAGATGTGGAGGAGTTTGTTTCAAACGGCAGTCGCTTGTCAACGCTCTCGTGCCCCACGTTAGAGATTGGATGGCGCGGAGAAATGTCGGCCACAATCGGCAATTCTCCAAGTGACAATCCAGCCCTTTGCGGGGTTTGACCACGATCTGTCGTGTTGCTTCTTGACGTCGCTAATGCCGCTCACTGCTGCTGCTGCTGCTGTTGTTGTTGCAGGTTGCAGAGAACCACAGCTCCCACCCAGAGCGTACACATATTGGGGGTTTGTTTGATTTGAAAAAAAAAATGTTGTTGGGTCTGAAGAAACGTTACGTTAAGGACTGCATGTGGGTTTCGATTTAAAGATTCTTTCGTGACTGCAGGGATTCATCTTCTTGGTTCTTTCGGTAAAGTCACATAGAAGGGAAATAATAAAATAATAAAAACATAATAAAATACAATTCTCACGACGTTTCGGCCACAACGCAAGCAGCCATCCTCAGTGAAGAACAGGTCTGTCGGAAAGACAGCGTCTGTCTTTCCGACAGACCTGTTCTTCACCACAACGCAAGCAGCCGTCCTCAGGTGAAGAACAGGTGTGTCGGAAAGACAGCGTCTGAATGAACACACCAAGCTTGGCAGCAATATACACAGCAATATACGCTGCCAAACCTGGTGGTGTTTCATTCAGACGCTGTCTTTCCGACAGACCTGTTCTTCACCTGCGGACGGCTGCTTGCGTTGTGGCCGAAACGTGGTGAGAATTGTAATTTATGATGTTTTAGTATTTCCCTTCTACGTGACTTTACCGGAAGAACCAAAAAGTCTGCATGTGGGTTTTGTTAATTGATACGCGATTCTTGCAATGTTTATGGTGTGTACACAAGGTATACACCGCGTTTGGTTGAACACTTTAGACGTTTATAATTTTAAAGAAAGTTTTGAACTTTAGTCTAATGAGTGAAGGTAAAACATGTCTGTTAAGTCGGACTTTAAATTGTCTCCTGAAATGGGTGCTTTTGTGCGACCGGTCTTAATCTGAAATGAGCATGGACATGACAATTTAATTGAGTTGTGTTTGTATTTCACAAGGCAGCATTAAATGTTGCGGAATTTATATTGGCGCATTGGCCGTGGTGAAGTGTCTGGCGAAGATTAAAGTTGACTGGCTGTTGGCTTTAGAACATTGCTTCTTTGAATTTACTGCGTTGCTTTAGATTGCTAGTGTGTGTAACGGGTTCCGGAGACACTTGTAGAGGTAACTTCTTTATTACAATACAACACTCCAACAGGCCTGATACTCTGTTACAGCCTAGGTACACAGCCTAGGTACACAGCCTAGGTACACAGCCTAGATCAGGGGTCGGCAACCAAAATAACAAGAAGAGCCATTTCTTTCCAATTCGGTACAAAATTCAGTATTTCAAGAGCCGCAATGCATCTATGTACATACGTACATATCGTCAAGAAGCAGCCCGTAAAGAGCCACATGCGGCTCCGGAGCCATAGGTTGCCGACCCCTGGCCTAGATACTCTACTCTGGCTACGCTTTGGAACTCGCCCTCACAAGTTCGTAGAGTCGGGAGTTCCAGAGTCCCACCACTCGCTCTCACAACATCCCAGGGTCTTCAGATGGCTGGTCGTGGTCTTGGGTCTTGAGCTACGACTGGCCCTGATCGTCCAGGGAGCTCCCCTTTTATGCCCAGTCCCCAATGAGGGGTGGGGCCGTGTGCGCCCCCAGATATCCCACAGAGCACACACAGCCCCCCCCTTTGGCGGCGCCAAGGGGATTAAGCGCCTGGGAACCCAACGCCTGACGCCAAGAGACTTAAGCGCCTGGCCCACCCAGGGTCCCAGAGCCCCCAGCAGCCCCTCCCTTCTTATGTCACTACATTACCCCCCTCTACGTAGCCTCGAGCCGACCCGGCTGTCAAAAAAAAATACAATTGTACAATAAATTTGTTACCCATCAGAATGAGTGTGTGACAAATCAAGAAAAAAAACGAGAAGAAAGCGCCTCTCCCCCTCCTGTGGTCACGCGTATATAAAAAAAAATTCCAGGCCACCGATGCAGAACAACACTGTATAAACACATATATGCAGGATGAACGCACGCCCCAATCGCCCACTATACATGATGGCAAGGTGAGTGGCGTCGCGTTGGGACGAGAATTCGTGGCGGGGGTCATGAAAATCGTTTGAGTTTTGAGCGAGTCCGAGTGGCAGGTCCATCGGTCGCTACGGAGGCGGGAGGGGACCGACGACCCGCTGTTGCGCTTGTGTCCTGGGTGCTGATCCCGCGGGCAAGCTTGTTCCCGCTTGGTCGGCCGTGGCGGATTTCATTCCCAAGGCACCTGAGGGCGGGACAGCGGGACCTGCCCGAGAGTTAGAAGCAGCATCATCGCGGCGCGGCTCGTCAGACGTGTCGCGCTCTTGGCCCCGGAGAAGTGAAGGAGGTGTGTAGGGTTGAATGTAAGGTTTTAGACGTGACGGGTGCACGAACCAACGTCGCTTGCCATGCTGGATCCTGACACACTGCGGGCGGAGAACGCGAATAATAACAACCGGGCCTCTCCAAGGCTTAAGCAGTTTTGAGGAAGTAGCCAATGGTACCTGCGAGCAGTGGAGCCAGGCGCGGTCCCCTTCTACCCAAACGTGGCGGGACGTGCGGAGGTTCCGCAACCGCTCGTTGGCAAGCTGACGGGCTTCTGAGTTATTTTGAGCAGCCTCCCGGGCATCCACGAGACGACACACATTAGCACGGATGTGGTCGGCAATCTTAGCCTTAGGTGCGGGCTGTTTATGCGCAATTGTACGTCGATTTGGGGGCAAACCTCCCTACCATACATAAGATAGAATGGCGAGTACCCCGTGGCAGCATGGGGTGCCATTCTATAGGCGGCCAAGACACCAGGTATGTGGAGATCCCAATCAGTCTGTGACTCAGACACCTGGTGGCTTAGCATGGAGGTAAGTGTCCTATGTAATCGCTCGACCATACCGTCAGTCTGGGGGTGATATGGCGAGGTGCGAATTTTGTGTGTCCCTAGCAGGTTGCACACATCCCACAACAGGGTGGAAGATAAATTTTTCCCTTGGTCGGTCAGCAGGCGTTCGGGAGCACCCTTGTCCAGGACGTAGCCCTGGAAAAAGGCCTCCGTAATGGCTGCTGCAGACTGGTTGGGGAGTGGCCAGGCCATGGCCCATCGGGTAAAATATTCGACCCCAACCAAAAGGTACTTACTACCCCGAGGAGTAGCGGGAAACGGACCCAAAATATCCAATGCGACGATCTCATTGACCCGGGAAACGTTAATGGATTGGAGCGGCGGGCAGGATGGCCTAGCAGGTTTGGATGCGTCATCAAGGGGTAGCTGCCAAAACCCGAGAGGAGATCCAAGGTGGAGAAGTAATGCGCACCTGCTAAGGCATCGAGCGACTCGTCCATCCTGGGAAGCGGGTAGGCGTTGGCCACAGAAATCTTATTAAGTTTCCTGAAGTCAACACAAAGCGGAGGCTCCCGTCGTGCTTCTTAACAAGAACGATCGGCGCCCCCCATGGGCTATTTGATGGCGCAATGACATCGGCCGCCAACATATCGTTGACGGCCACCCGTACATGTTCATTTTCGGCCGGGCTCAACCGGAATGGGTTTTGACGAATTGGAGCGGCATCACCCATGTCGATGTGGTGGCTTAGCAATTTAGTGCAGCCAATGTCGAATTTGCTTTGACTGAAAACGTCGGCGAAATCGCTCAGCAGCGTGCGTAATTTAGCATGCTGTAATGGTGACAAATCGGCAGAAGTGGAGCAAAGCGCGTCGAGCCATCCTGTGTCAGGACCTGGCTTGGCAACGGAAGAGGACTCGCCCCCTACGTGACCCACGATCACATCTTCTGGCGGGGCTGGCGTCGCGTGAGCAAGCACCATTCCCTGACAGATAACGGCCGTTTCCAATCCCGCGTTAAGGACCTGGATAAAGGGGTCGTGGTCGCTTCGCACGAGCGTTTGTGCACACACAAGGTCCGACACCCGCTCAGCTGAACGCGAAGGCCCGATCACAGCACCCCCCATGAACGCGTCGTAATCAAGGGGTTTACGAAACCGGAGGGGAACTAACATCTGAGAGCCGGGAGGAATGTGAATTGTGCACGCCGCCAACGCCTGCACCGTCGTAGATGCGGAGTGCAACCTTGACGATGTCATTGTTTTCAGTAGAACTTTCGAGGAACACCTCCAGCGATTAAGGGGGGTGTTCTTGCGGATGCGATCGGCTAAGTTGAAGTTTAAACCGGCTAAATGCCACCTGCTTCGGAAATCCGTAAGGTACTTGGGCCACGTTGTCGACTCTTCGGGGATCTCCACCGATCCCGCGAAGACAAATTGTGTCAGTTCATGGCCGACGCCCACGTCGGTTACCGAGGTCCGCAGTTTCATTGGATTTGCTTCCTACTACCGCCGATTCGTTGAGCATTTCGCCACCATTGCCAAACCCTTGCATGCTCTGACAGCCAAAGGGGTCAGGTTTCGATGGGGGCCAGAGGAGGAGGCCGCGTTCTGCTCCCTTCGGGACGCCTTGGTGGGTGCCCCGCCCTTATGTTACCCTGATTTTACGAGACCCTTCTTGCTGGATACTGATGCTAGTAACACGGGCATTGGGGGGGTGCTCTCACAGGTCGTTGGGGGAGTCGAACGGGTGGTCGCCTATGGTAGCAGGGTTTTATCGCCAGCGGAACAGCGCTACTGCATGACCCGTCGCGAGTTGCTGGCTATTGTTTTTTTTGTACAGCAATTTAGACCTTATCTCTACGGCCGTCATTTTACGGTCCGGACGGACCACGCGACGCGTCAGTACGCATTAAGGGTCGCCCAACCCTCGGGCCAATTATCACGGTGGTTGGAGGTCCTCCAGGACTATCAATTTACGACCACTTGCCGTAAGGGGTTGCGCCACACCAACGCGGATGCCCTGTCGCGGTTGTCGCCTCGTCCCGAATGTGCGTGCTTGATGGGGTCGGCGCGCTGTAAACCGCCTGGTGCTGTACCCGAGGGTGAGTTGGTCGCGGCCGCGAATGCACCGTTGGTTGACGTTCCCGCTACTCTTGCGGGCGGGGACTCGCTACTTTCACTGTCTCTCGTTGAGTGGGGCCGATTCCAGATGGCTGACAGCTCCCTGCTCGCGTTGCGTCGCAGGGCGGGGGGTCCCGAGGAAGGTCAGAAGCGAGCTGGCTCCTGGTTGCTTAAGCAGGGCCTGCTAATGAGATGGGACAATATGTCCCGGCGGCGCACTCGTCGTGTCTTCCGCTATGCGGGGCAAAGTTGTTCTGGCCGCACACGAACGCCTCTTGCATCTGGGAGTAAACAAAACGCTCGCTTTGCTCCAGCTTGACTATTATTGGCCGGGGATGGGGAGCGATGTGGTTAATATACTGAAGGGTGTGTGGATTGTGCCAAACGGAAACCACCGCCCGTTGCGCCAAATCCACCGCTGCAGTCCATTCAGGTCTCGCGCACTAACGAGCTCGTTGCGCTGGATATTTTGGGGCCTTTCCAGTCACGCCTAGGGGTAACAAGTACCTGTTGGTTGGTGTGGAATACTTTACTCGATGGCCTATGGCGTGGCCACTCGCCAACCAGTCGGCGGCGGCCGTGGCGGACGCCTTTGTCCAGGGCTACGTCTTGGACAAAGGTGCTCCCGAACGCTTGCTGACCGACCAGGGGAAGAATTTTTCGAGCAAATTGCTGCAGGAGGTGTGCGACCTTTTGGGTACAAAAAAGGTGCGTACCTCCCCGTACCACCCACAGACTGACAGGATGGTGGAGCGACTCCACAGAACTTTAACTTCCATGTTGTGCCAGCAGGTGTGCGAGGCACAGGTTGACTGGGACTTGCAGGTCCCGGGGGTCCTCGCCGCGTACAGGATGGCCCCCCATGCAGCTACGGGATTTTCCCCATTTTATCTGATGTACGGTCGGGAGGCCGATCCGCCCATGGAGACTCAGCTGGGACTTTCCGTGCCACGGCCTAATTCCAAGTTGGCCGACCATATTAAATTTAACATTGCAAAACTGGCCGAGGCACGGGAGGCCGCACGGCTAAATTCAAGGTCTCGCCAAATCGCCAACGAGCGCTTGCGTGCACGGAAGGTGTCCGTGCACGATTGGAAACCGGGCGATAGGGCCTGGCTGCACTGCCCTCATGCACCTTTGGCTACGTCGCCTAAATTATTGAGGCCATGGCGGGGACCCGTGGAGGTCGTGCGGGTTGCACGCCCCCAGTGTGTTCAGATAAAATGGGAAAGCGCCGTTGGTACGTTCACCCCTCCCGGCTGAAACCGTTCTCGCCACCATATGGCCTTCCTTTATGTCGTGAGGACCGAGCATGTGATGTGACCGACGACCCGGGGAGGGAAATGTCTCCGCCTGATCCTCACATGTTTTCGCCTGATCCGCTCCCAGGTGTCTCGGAACTGACGGCTGCCGACCACCGGCGACCGGATCCCCGCGGCACGGGCGGTTCTTCCAGGCCCGAACGGTGCCTTCCTGGGCTGCCGGAGCCACCGGACGGTCAACAGCGTCCCGTCCCGTACGACGGACCGGCCAGGCGGACTCGCGCTAGATTGCGCCACTTTTCCTGACCTAATAAATGAGGTGGAGGTGCGGGACGAGTTGGCCGGATCGTCTCGTCACGGCGTTCCCCGTCCGTTCGACCGCTCTATGTTCCGTTCAAGGAGCAAGCGGGAGGGGGATCGGGAGTCGAGGAGACACTGGACACGTCGGTCTTTTCAAAATAACTTTTATTGTGTTACTCGTCGGTTTGTACATAGTTCGTTGTTGTTACTGGTTAACGTCGTTGTTGTGTTGTGTTGTTGTGTTGCATTATGGTTATGTTACGGGGCACACTTGGGGAGTGGGGTTTTTTTTGGCAGCCGGGCCGGCTGCGAGCTATGTGGGAGGGGGTGATGTAGTGGTGATACGCGCTGGCAGTAGGGATCGTGTGGCAGCGCGTGGTGATTGGCTGTGTATTGGTGACGCGCGCTGACAGTGAGGGATCATGTGGCAGCGCGTGGTGATTGGTTATGTGGTGGTGACACGCGCTGGCAAAAGGGATCGTGTGGTAGCGCGTGGTGATTGGTCAACTAGAGTGGGTGCTCACATCGTGGTCCGCATAGGCTCCGTCTCCTCGGGAGCGGAGGACTATAAAAGGCGATGCGCGTGGGCGCTCAGGGAGTTGGTAACCAGTGAAGACGGAAGACGGAGGAGGAAGAGATAGGGCCCTGAGACCCCTAGCCCCGCTGTCCTTGTAAGGGCCGGGACCCTGTGTGGCTCAGAGGCGGGACCTTGGGACCCGCGGCCAGACGTCCTTGTGAGGGCCGGGCTGCGGGACCCAGTGGTCGTGATCCATACCCCAGCTGGGGTGGGTCTGGGAGTTCCCCTGGAAGCTACGGGGCTGGAGAGCCCGTGTGTGTGTAGCCGGGTGGAACGTGTAGCGTGAGCTGTAGTTGTCCCACGTGTTATTGTGGCTAGGGAAAGTGTTAATAAAGTGTGCTACCCGTCAAGTTGTCTCCCGCCGTAGTTTACAATATTACATATATATACCAGCTGTGAATGTGTTTTGCCCCTGCCCCCAATGTTTTTGTCCACAATTGATTCCATTGCAAGCAGCAAATGCTCCTCCACCAGTCAACTTGCCAGACTTGTACAATACGCCCCACCCCCCCCCCACCACCCCGTTCTCAGTACGGTTCAACTTCGGACCAAAAATTCATTATTGTACCCTGCACGACCGACAAGTTGAACAGGCGCAAGCGTGCGTGGTAACGTGGGGAAGATAGAACGATTACCAAAACAGTCATTTGGCCAGGGGCGGTTTCTTCATTAGGGCGATTGGGCGACGCACCACCAATGTCATTCAACCACAGAGTCACGCTAGCCGTCACTGTGCAGCCTCTGGATATAGTCCAATCAGCGTCATGTCACGTTCTGTGGAGTACCGCCTCTTTTGGGGCGATTTCACTCCGGCTGAGAATCGCCCCGAGTGGCCCCATAGACTTACATTCAAAGATGTTTTTTTTCGAACGGGGGCGCTCCAATGCATTATCTATGGCTTCCGGAAGGGCAAGCCCTAACGTGCTTACGTCATCATACGTGCTTACGTCATCATACGTAAGCACGTTTCATCCAACAATATAATTTATCGCTACCTAGTGGAATCTTTAAAAATAAACTTGAGTGGTTTGTTTTAATAGTGAGTATATAAACAAACAAGATGTATTGTAAGAGTCACTTTATTTTGCATTAATATTAAAGAAGTGAAGTTGCCTTTACATGCTTAAGCTGTTAATTTATTCATTGCATGGGTGGACCTTATCCTTATCAATCATCCAGACATTTGCCCCCCCTGAGAGATTTTGCAGGAGCCGCCACTGCATTTGGCACGCGACTTGTTCAACTGTGGCAACGTTTTGTTGCGTGAGATCGTGTAAACGTGTCGTACCCCCCCCACCTCCACCCGATACAGCCACACTTAGTAAGGTTGCTGTCACGTAAACAGAACGCGCCGATTTATTACAGGGGGTTCACGTTATTCGTAAAATTCGCCAATGAAAATCAAGCCGTCGCGTGGGAAAATGTGCCAATTTCGTTTTACGAAATCGATCACGTTGAAAAGCCAAAAAAATGAGAATTTTGGACCAGTTATCAATCGTAGCATTGGCCACGAAAGCCTATGCACATTAACACTCAGCATATATTAACACGCACACGGCTTAGCAAAATACATCTCACCAGAATGGATGCAAAAAGTATCGGCCCAAATTTAAACCGTCAATTGAAGTACAAAATGATAACAAAAAAACACACGAACTGATGATTTAAACGTGAAAAGAATGGCCACTTCAAAGCAAAACTATTCGTATGACCCTCAAAAACCTTCCAGTCTGCAAAACTCTGGTCGACTTTACCTACATCCTTAAACATCGCAACTTACCGACAATCACTTTCTCCGCAATTCTCAGCAATCTACGCCTCTTAGAAGCTGCTCTTTATACATACTGTACACTCCTCTCTGTTGTGACAGTTCTTGTCTACTCAATTAAGGTGTAAACGTTGCTTGGCTAGACGTCTTCCCGGACACCGATGATAGGGAAACAACCAACGAAATTCAGTGGCAAGCTAACAACAAGAGTAATGTCATACGAATTGTTCGTATAATCGTGAAATATATTTCGTGTACATTTTAACGTTAAGCAAGAGATTATACAAATTTTGATTTAAAGCTTTCGTGACTGCAGGGATTCATATTCTTGGTTTTTGGTAAAGTCACGTAGAAGGGAAATAATAAAACAACAATAATATTAAACAATACAATTCTCACGACGTTTCGACTGCAACACAAGCAATCATCCACAGCAAGAAAATGTGATAATTTCTTGCTGTGGTTTCAAAATAAAATTTGAAAATTTCCTGCTGTGGATTTCACACCTGATGACGATTGCTTGTGTCGTATGCTAGTATTTTATTTATTATTTTATCTTTATACGTGACTGGTAGGGTGTTGACTGTTATGTTATCCGACTCTCTGTTGTATTACATTTCTAAGTATACGAGATTTGTGTTTCTATTTCATTTATACCTGATGACGATTGCTTGTGTTGCAATCAAAACGTCGTAGTATGCTAGTATTTAATTTATTACTTTCTCTTTACACGTCACTTTACCAAAAGAACCAAAGAG
>NW_026890948.1:0-12829 GCF_015708825.2 Lethenteron reissneri
TCAGGGGCACAGGTGGTGCATCAGCCAGTCGTCTCGGTCATCTCGGTCAGTCGACCCGTGGCACCTGCTGGGTCTGCCCCGTGACCTCCTCCTCATGCACCTAGCCTGGCACAGCAGTACAACCCATGGCACCTGCTCGGTCTGCCCCGTCACCTCCTCCTCATGCACCTAGCCTGGCACAGCAGTACAACCCGTGGCACCTGCTGGGTCTGTCACGTGACCTCCTGCCAGCGGGCGTTCGACACTTCACGTGGCGGCCTCAAGGTGCACTTGGCCTGGCACAAGCGCCGTGGTGACGTCACCGCCACTTAGTGGCGAATGGCGGTTGTTGTTGTTGTTGTCACTGTGTGTGTCTATGTGTGTGTCTGTGTGTGTCACTGTCTATGTGTCTGTGCGTGTCACTGTCTATGTGTCTGTGTCTGTGTGTCTTATGTGTGTGTCACTGTGTGTCTGTGCGTGTGTCACTGTGTGTCTGTGCGTGTGTCACTGTGTGTGTGTGTGTCACTGTGTGTGTGTCACTGTGCGTGTCACTGTGTGTGTCTATGTGTGTGTCTGTGCGTGTCACTGTGTGTGTCCCTGTGTGTCTATGTATGTCTGTGTGTGTCACTGCGTGTCACTGTGTGTGTGTCTATGTGTGTGTGTGTTGTTGTGTGTGTCACTGTGTGTGTGTCACTGCGTGTCACTGTGTGTCTATGTGTCTGTGTTGTTGTACCTACGAACCAGAGTTCAATTCCGGTCCACGGCCACCAACACGACCAGCTGTGACGATACATTTGAACTGGTCATGAGCCTCGCCTAGGTCGACTCAGCCTCAAACGAGTACCTGGTTCTGTGGTGTGTGCAGTAAACATCGCGGACACAAATCGCTCTTCAATTCCATCACAAAAAGCAACTTGCAGCGCCACAACCCTCATCACCATCCTTCAGTGGGGCCTACCTAGGCCTGTGTAGGCCCAAGCCCCCAGGCTTACCTAGGCCTGCCTGGGGCCTACCTAGGCCTGTGTAGGCCCAAGCCCCCAGGCTTACCTAGGCCTGCCTGGGGCCTACCTAGGCCTGTGTAGGTCCAAGCCCCCAGGCTTACCTGGGCCTGCCTGCGGCCTACCTAGGGCCTGTGTAGGGCCAAGCCCCCAGGTCTGCCCCAGGCCTGGACTTGGGCCTACCTGGGCCTGTGTAGGCCCAAGCCCCCAGGCTTACCTAGGCCTGCCTGGGGCCTACCTAGGGCCTGTGTAGGGCCAAGCCCCCAGGTCTGCCCCAGGCCTGGACTTGGGCCTACCTGGGCCTGTGTAGGCCCAAGCCCCCAGGCTTACCTAGGCCTGCCTGGGGCCTACCTAGGGCCTGTGTAGGGCCAAGCCCCCAGGTCTGCCCCAGGCCTGGACTTGGGCCTACCTGGGCCACTCCACTGCGTTAAAATTCACCCTCTCCTCCTCCACCTCCTCACCACCTCCTCCTCACCACCTCCTCACCACCTCCTCACCACCTCACCACCACCTCCCGCTCCCACGAGACTGAGGAGAGGAGCCAGGAGACGTCTGCGTAGCTCCCTCGCCACCAGCGAGCGCTCCAGCGCCGCTCCGCCTCCTCCGCGGAGCACCGAGCGGTTCTCTTGGGCGCGGCGCGACAGGTAAGGGAGCACCTCACGCACCGGGCCGTAGGGCACGTACTTGTACACGGGGTAGCCAGCCTCACCTGTACACACACAGGTAGACACACACAGGTAGACAGGTAGACACACACACAGGTACACACACACACAGGTACACACACACACAGTGTACACACACACACAGTGTACACACACACACAGTGTACACACACACAGGTACACACACACACAGGTACACACACACACACAGGTACACACACACACACACAGGTAGGGGAGCACCTCACGCACCGGGCCGTAGGGCACGTACTTGTACACGGGGTAGCCAGCCTCACCTGTACACACACACAGGTACACACACACACAGGTACACACACACACAGTGTACACACACACACACAGGTACACACACACACACACAGGTAGGGGAGCACCTCACGCACCGGGCCGTAGGGCACGTACTTGTACACGGGGTAGCCAGCCTCACCTGTACACACACACAGGTACACACACACACAGGTACACACACACACAGTGTACACACACACACACAGTGTACACACACACACACACACAGTGTACACACACACACACAGTGTACACACACACACACAGTGTACACACACACACAGTGTACACACACACACACAGTGTACACACACACAGTGTACACACACACAGGTACACACACACACACAGGTAGGGGAGCACCTCGCGCACCGGGCCGTACGGCACGTACTTGTACACGGGGTAGCCTGCCTCACCTGTACACACACACAGGTACACACACACACAGTGTACACACAGTGTACACACAGGTACACAGGTACACACACACACAGTGTACACACAGTGTACACACAGGTACACAGGTACACACACACACAGTGTACACACAGTGTACACACAGGTACACACACACAGTGTACACACACACACACAGTGTACACACACACACAGGTACACACACACACACACAGACAGGTACACACACACACACACAGGTACACACACACACACAGGTACACACACACACACAGGTACACACACACACACACACAGGTAGACACACACACACACACAGGTAGACACACACACACACACAGGTAGACACACACACACACACACAGGTAGACACACACACACACACAGGTAGACACACACACGTAGACACACACAGGTACACACACACACAGGTACACACACAGGTACACACACACACAGGTACACACACACAGGTACACACAGGTACACACACACACAGGTGTAGAGGTAATACGCGCTGGGATTAGAGATCGTATGCCAGCGCGTAATGATTGGCTGTGGGCCGGTGACGTGCTGAGAGGGAGTGATCGGGTGGCAGCGCGGTGTGATTGGTGGAGGAGTGTTAACACGCGCTGGGGAAAACGGATCGTAGAGAGAGTGCGTCGTGATTGGTTCATTAAGGAGCGATGCTCACGTTGAAGTACGCATCAGCTCCGCCTCTCGTGAGCAGGGGCTATAAAAGGGGATGCACACAGGCGTGAGGGCAGTGTGTAACCAGCGAAGAATGAAGACGGGGATGAAGACCTAGGGCCCTGCGGTACCTAGTCCCGCTGTCCTAACGGGACCGGGACTCTGTGTAACCCAGAGGCGAGTGTAGTGTGTGTAGCCATAGGCGTAAGGTCTACACGAGCCGAATGCAGTGTATTGTGTAGCCAGGGACATAGGGTCTACACGAGTCGAGTGTATTGTGTAGCCAGGGACATAGGGTCTACACGGGTCGAGTGTATTGTGTAGCCAGAGGCGTAGGGTCTACACGAGTGAAGGGTATCGTGTGTAGCCAGAGGCCTAGAGTTTACACGAGAGAAGTGGAGTGTGAAGTCGGAAGAAAGGAGGCTACACGTTGTATTTTGATACGTAAAGATTTAATAAAAGTGTGTTCCCGTCAAGAAGTTCCTGCCGTCAATTCCCATACTTCAACTGGCGTCAGAAGTGAAACGGTCTTCCAAGCATGGATACAAGGAGGAACCGTCGGACCCACGGGATTGACCACGGGGACAACCTCGACGACGCGGGTCAACTGGCATCGGGGGGTGAGGAAGAGGAGTTGCCCACGGGGCAGGATCCGCCGACGGCGCCGGACGAGCCACGGGGGACTGACGCCGTGCTTCCCGAAGCGCACTCCCGTCTGGCGGAGCTGCTGCTCGCCGCCGCGTCCATCTTGGCGGAGATCAGCTCGTCGGGAGGAGCGGGAACGGCGGCCGACGTTCTGCAGGGTCGCCCTGCAGATTCCCGCCAAAACGATTTGGCGATGGCCGCCATTTCATCTGCACCGACTTTTGGCGGGAACGGCCATCACCACGTGGCAGCGGTTCTCCATGCGCGCCCGCTGACGTCACCAACGCGCGCGGCGGACCGCCATCACACACCCGCCGATGGGGCCGCCATCTTACACACCGACGGGGCGGCAGAGAGGAAGCACGAGGAGGAGGACGACTTCATTTTTCAGCAGCGCCTTCCCACGTTGTCAGCCTTCAAGGCGGAAGGCGGGGATTGGAGCCAATTTCAGCGCAGATTTTTGGCGCATCAGGAGATGTCCGCCTGGTCCGACGCTACGGCACTGCGGGCACTGCCTGCCATGCTGGATGACAACGCGCTCGCGGCCTTCACGTCCGCACGCAGGTCGGACCGCTCCACGCTCAAGGATGCGCTGGCTCTCATGGCCAAGGTCTATGGTCCTCCCTCCGCGTGCCGCCATCATTTTTATGCAAGACGGAAGGCGGACACGGAGACCGTGCTCGCCTACCGCACGGCGTTGCTTGCTCTCGCCGACGCCGCGTTCCCTCGTATGGACGAGGAGGGCCAAGATGCCATGGTTTTGGAGCAGCTGCTCAAGTTGGCGCAGGACCTGGGGGTCCCCATCAACACGGCCGATGAGACCGATATTTCATCCTTACGGGTCGCCACAAGCATACAAGCGCACGAGGTCCTTCAACGTAAACAGGGAGTCGTCTGCAACGCTGCCGTGGCCTCAACTCCGGGCCCAGTTGTCACCGTGCCCCAAGTCGTCAGCCCACGAGAGGAGGCGTTCATCGCGGGACGACCGGGGGACTGGAGATCGGGGGGTCGTTCGCCTCTGCGAGCGGCCCGCAAGCTGGAGCAACCGAGATCTCCGACGACTGTCATCACCTGCTATAACTGCGGCCTCCGGGGCCACGTGGCCTCCGGTTGCCGCGCCCCACGTCAGCGCGCCATGGGACCTCGGCTGGACGACGACCAAGGCCCCAAGTCGTCCCTGCAAACCCCGGCAAGTCGCGGCACCTCACATGCTCGGCCCGCATACTCGGCACATATGGGTCGTCGCGTTGCGGCGGGGGAGAGCCGAGTAGAGTTCGGGGATTCGGTTCAGAGAGGGCGATTCGGCCGGGACCGGGGAGACATTAAATGGTCGGAGTTGGGGCACAGAATAGTGGCTGCCTCAGCGGGTTCATCCGTAGTTACCGGATCTATTGATGGGGTCGAGGTCAGGGTGTTAGTGGACACGGGGGCATCGGCGACTATTATATCGGATCTCATTTATAATATTCTCCCTGTACAATGTCGTCCGCTTCTTCCGGTGGATGTGCCATTTTACGCCGCTAACGGGGGATCGTTGGGCATTATCGGTCAGATTAGGGCATCCATTTGCATTGGTGATATCAAATTGTCGGGACCCGTTTTTGTTTCGTCCTCCCTGGCGGTCCCTTGTCTATTGGGCACTGATTTTTTGGCAAAAATGCCCATCAAAATTCTCATTGATCAGCGTTGCATTGAACTACCATCGGGTCGCCGTATTTCATTTTTGACGAGCCCTAATGAAATTCGGACGGCGTGCGCTACCATACAGGCGTTAGCGACACAGACCGTGCACGTGCCCCCGGGTTCACAAATGTTAATTCCCCTCCGGTTGCGGAAGCCATGGGTGAAGGAGGCCTCGGAACAGGGCATGCTTTTGGGTCCTTCTAATAGGGCTGTTGGAGGTCTCGATTTGTCGGTGGCTCACACTTTGGTGGGGGCTGACAGGGATCCGTTTGTGATGGTTTTAAACGCTGGGGCGCGGCCGGCCGTCATTCAGCAGGGCACCGTGCTAGCTCACGCGGCGCGGGTCCCTGCGGAGGAGAGGCTGGTTGCGCAGGCGGATCCGAGTCCCACGAAAAACGTTACATTGAAGGAGGACCTCGATTGGGTTGATTCGCTGTGCGCGGACTCTGACGATTTATCAGCGGTACAGTTGGGTGCGCTGCGCGGGTTGCTCATTGAATTTTCGGATGTCTTCAGTAAACATAAGTATGACATTGGGTGCACGGACCTGCTACGCCACCACATTGAAACGGGCGATGCGGCACCGGTCAGGCAAAATCCCTTCCGACTGAGTCCTGCTGAGAAGGAACATGTTCAGTCGGCAGTTAACGATATGCTAGAAGCCGACATTATTTCGCCTTCCTCCAGTCCTTGGGGAGCGCCTATTGTGCTCGTTAAAAAGCAGGACGGGTCCCTGCGATTTTGCGTCGATTTCCGTCGCCTGAATAAGATCTCTGTGGCCGACGCGTATCCGCTCCCCAGGATGGACGAGTCTCTCGACGCATTGTCTGGTGCGCGATACTTTTCGACTCTTGATTTATTATCCGGATTCTGGCAGTTGCCACTCGACGAAGAGTCTAAGCCTAAGACCGCATTTCGGACTCCAGGGGGCCTGTTTCAGTTTAACCGGTTACCCATGGGACTTCACTCCTCTCCGGCGACGTTTCAGCGTCTTATGGAATTGGTTTTGTCGGGCTTGCAGTGGGATACGTGCCTCATTTACCTTGACGATGTCATTGTTTTCGGTAAAACGTTTGAAGAACACCTCCAGCGATTGAGGGGGGTGTTCTTGCGAATGCGATCGGCTAAATTAAAGTTTAAACCGGCCAAATGCCACCTTTTTCGTAAATCCGTGAGGTACTTGGGTCACATTGTCGACTCTTCGGGGATTTCTACCGATCCTGCGAAGACGGACTGTGTCAGTTTGTGGCCAACGCCCACGTCAGTGTCAGACGTACGCAGTTTCATCGGTTTTGCTTCGTATTATCGCCGATTCGTTGAGCACTTTGCCACCATTGCAAAACCCTTGCACGCTCTAACGGCGAAAGGAGTGAAGTTCCGATGGGGACCGGAGGAGGAGGCTGCATTCTGCTCCCTCCGGGACGCCTTGGTTAGGGCCCCACCCTTGCGCTATCCGGACTTCGCGAGTCCCTTCTTGCTAGACACGGACGCTAGCAACACGGGCATTGGGGGAGTGCTGTCCCAAGTCGTTGGAGGGGTCGAACGAGTGGTCGCCTATGGTAGCAGGGTGTTGTCGCCGGCAGAGCAGCGCTACTGCGTCACCCGTCGCGAACTGCTTGCCATTGTTTTTTTTGTACAACAATTCAGGCCATATCTCTATGGTCGTCATTTCACGGTCCGGACGGACCACGCGGCGCTCCAGTATTCATTGCGGGTCGCCCAGCCCTCGGGCCAATTGTCGCGGTGGTTGGAAGTCCTCCAGGACTATCAGTTCACGACTACGTACCGTAAAGGCTTGCGACACACAAATGCCGATGCCCTGTCGCGGTTGTTGCCTTGTCACAAATGTGCGTGCTTATCGGGATCGGCGCGCTGTAAACCGCCGGTTACGGAAGGTAGGGAGGCGTTGGTTGCGGCCGCGAGCACACCAATTGGGGATGGTCCCGCTACCCCTGGGGGTCAGGACTCGCTGCTCTCAATGTCATTGATTGAGTGGGGCCGTCTCCAAATGGCGGACAGCTCCCTGCTGGCATTGCGCCGCAAGACGGGGGGTTCCGAAGGTAACCACGACCGAACTGGCTCCTACGAGCTTAAGCAAGGCCTATTGATGAGATGGGACAGTTTGTCCCGGCGGCATGCGATTGTGGTGCCTGCTGCTGTGAGGGGGAAGGTTGTCTTGGCCGCACACGAACGCCTCTTGCATTTGGGAGTTAACAAAACGCTTGCCCTGCTTCAGCGTGACTATTATTGGCCGGGAATGGGGGGTGACGTGGTGAACATTCTGAAGGGTTGTGTTGAGTGCGCCAGACGGAAACCACCGCCTGTGCCAGCTAATCCACCGCTGCAATCCATCCAGGTCTCGCGCACTAACGAGCTCGTTGCACTCGACATTCTGGGGCCTTTTCCGGTCACGCCTAGGGGTAATAAGTACCTGTTGGTGGGGGTCGAATATTTTACCCGGTGGCCTATGGCGTGGCCACTCGCCAACCAGTCGGCGGCGGCTGTGACGGACGCCTTTGTCCAGGGCTACGTCCTGGACAAGGGGGCTCCCGAACGCTTGCTGACTGACCAAGGGAAGAATTTTTCGAGTAAATTACTGCAAGAGGTGTGCGACCTGTTGGGTACCAAGAAGGTGCGTACCTCCCCGTACCACCCGCAGACGGACGGGATGGTGGAGAGGCTTAACAGGACATTGACTTCTATGTTGTGCCAGCAGGTGTGTGAGGCGCATGTTGATTGGGACCTGCAGGTCCCTGGGGTCCTCGCCGCGTATAGAATGGCCCCCCATGCAGCTACGGGATTTTCCCCGTTTTATCTGATGTACGGTCGGGAAGCCGACCCGCCCATGGAAACGCAGCTGGGTCTGTCCGCACCACGAGCAAATTCGAAATTGGCAGAGCATATTAAATTTAATATTCATAAGCTGACAGAGGCAAGGGAGGCCGCACGGCTTAATTCACGGGCTCGCCAAATTGCAAACGAGCGGTTGCGGGCACGGAAGGTGTCCGTGCACAATTGGGAACCAGGTGACAGGGCCTGGCTGCATTGCCCGCAGGCACCTTTGGCTACGTCGCCTAAATTGTTGAAGCCGTGGCGGGGACCCGTGGAGGTCGTGCGGGTTGCACGCCCCCAGTGCGTTCAGATAAAATGGGGAAAACGCCGTTGGTACGTCCACCCCTCCCGACTGAAACCGTTCTCGCCTCCGTATGGCCTCCCCTTGTGTCATGAGGGCCGAGCATGTGACGTGACCAGCGACCCTGAGGGGGAATTGTCTTTGCCTGCTCCTCACATGTCTCCGCCTGATCCGCTCCCAGGTGTCTCGGAACTGACAGCTGCCGACCACCGGCGGCCGGATCTTGAGCAGCCGGAGCCACCGGACGGTCGCCAACGTCCCGTCCCATACGACGGACCGGCCAGACGGACTCGCGCTAGGTCGCGCTACTTTGTGTGACCTGCCACGTGAGGAGTCGAGGCAGCCGGAGCGCCTCGGCACTGCGTTTAGTCACAGAGACACTTGGCGCGTTCGGTTTCCGGTGTTCGCTTTTATTGTGTTCGTTTTCCGGTGTTCGCTTTTATTGTGTTGTTCGTCGGGCTGTATATTGCTTCATATTTAAGTGTTGTGTTGTGTTGTTGTTGTTGCGTTACGGGGCACACTGAGAGGTGGAGTTTCTTTGTTACTGCATTGACGTTAGGTTGTGTTGTTGGTTAACAGCCGGGCCGGCTGCAAGCTATGTGGGAGGGGGTGATGTAGAGGTGATACGCGCTGGGATTAGAGATCGTATGCCAGCGCGTAATGATTGGCTGTGTAGGTGGTGACGTGCGCTGACGGTGGAGGATCAGGGGTCAGCGCGGGGTCGTGGGTTACGGGGTACTGATTGGCTGTGGACGGGTGACGTGCTGAGAGGGAGTGATCGGGTGGCAGCGCGGTGTGATTGGTGGAGGAGTGTTAACACGCGCTGGGGAAAACGGATCGTAGAGAGAGTGCGTCGTGATTGGTTCATTAAGGAGCGATGCTCACGTTGAAGTACGCATCAGCTCCGCCTCTCGTGAGCAGGGGCTATAAAAGGGGATGCACACAGGCGTGAGGGCAGTGTGTAACCAGCGAAGAATGAAGACGGGGATGAAGACCTAGGGCCCTGCGGTACCTAGTCCCGCTGTCCTAACGGGACCGGGACTCTGTGTAACCCAGAGGCGAGTGTAGTGTGTGTAGCCATAGGCGTAAGGTCTACACGAGCCGAATGCAGTGTATTGTGTAGCCAGGGACATAGGGTCTACACGAGTCGAGTGTATTGTGTAGCCAGGGACATAGGGTCTACACGAGTCGAGTGTATTGTGTAGCCAGGGACATAGGGTCTACACGAGTCGAGTGTATTGTGTAGCCAGGGACATAGGGTCTACACGAGTCGAGTGTATTGTGTAGCCAGAGGCGTAGGGTCTACACGAGTGAAGGGTATCGTGTGTAGCCAGAGGCCTAGAGTTTACACGAGAGTAGTGGAGTGTGAAGTCGGAAGAAAGGAGACTACACGTTGTATTTTGATACGTAAAGATTTAATAAAAGTGTGTTCCCGTCAAGAAGTTCCTGCCGTCAATTCCCATACTTCACAGGTACACACACACACACAAGTAGACACACACACAGGTACACACACACAGGTACACACACACACACAAGTAGACACACACAGGTACACACACACACACACAGGTACACACACACACACAGGTACACACACACACACACAGGTACACACACACACACAGTGTACACACACACACAGGTACACACACACACACAGGTACACACACACACACAGGTACACACACACACAGTGTACACACACACACACAGGTACACACACACACACAGGTACACACACACATAACGTGTACACGGGGTAGCCGTGTGTGCACGTGTGTACGTGTGTGTGTGTCTGTGTGTGTGTGGGGAGTGGTGGTGTAGTGGTTAGCGCTACGCTGCGCTATGAACCTGGCGACCCGAGTTCGACTCCCGCTCACGGCCAACACCAGTGACGATTATCTGAACCGGTCCCGGGCCTCCCCTAGGTCGACTCAGCCTCAAATGAGTACCTGGTGCGGTGTGTAAACATCGCTAGCACTGGGGAAACAAAGGCGGCCGGGCGTGGTGCTGGCCACCCACCCCCTCGTGTGCCGTGCCGGCCTTCATAGGTGCTCGCTAACAGCACTTGCCCCGACAGTCTGTTCAGGCTACACGGGGGATCTTTGTCTTTGTGTCAGTGTGTGTGTGTGTGTATGTGTACGTGTGTGTGTACGTGTGCATGTCTGTGTGTGTACGTGTGCATGTGTGTGTGTATGTGTGTAGTGAGTGTGTGTACGAGTGTGTGTACGTGTGTGTGTGTATGTATATGTGTGTACGTGTGTGTGTGTATGTGTGTAGTGAGTGTGTGTACGAGTGTGTGTACGAGTGTGTGTGTGTACGTCAGTGTGTATATATATATATATATGTGTGTAGTGAATGTGTGTGTATGTACGTGCGTGTGTGTGTGTAGTGAATGTGTGTGTACTGAGTGTGTGTACTGAGTGTGTGTAGTGAGTGTGTGTGTACCGAGTGTGTGTGTACTGAGTGTGTGTAGTGAGTGTGTGTGTATGTGTGTGTAGTGAGTGAATGTGTGTACGTGTGTGTCTATGTGTGTGTGTGTGTACGTGTGTGTGTATATATGTATATGTGTGTGTGTAGTGAGTGAATGTGTGTAGTGTGAGTGTGTGTGTGTGTACTAAGTGTGTGTAGTGACTGTGTGTGAGTGTGTGTACTTGTGTGTGTGTATGTATATATGTGTGTGTGTACTGAGTGTGTGTAGTGAGTGTGTGTACTGAGTGTGAGTGTGTACTGAGTGTGAGTGTGTAGTGAGTGAGTGTGTAGTGAGTGTGTGTACGTGTGTGTGTACTGAGTGTGTCTACGTGTGTGTGTGTGTACTGAGTGTGTGTGTGTGTGTTGAATGTATGTATGTACGTGTATGTCTACGTGTGAGTGAGTGTGTGTAGTGAATGTGTGAGTGTGTGTGTGTGTACCCAGGGCGAAGCTGATGTGGTCACACATCCCCAGCAGCTGCCCAAAGTAAACGCGTCCTGCTGACGGAGACACCTGCAACTCCAGCATCCTGGGGGGCACGGGGGGGGGGGGCACGGGGGGGGTGGGGGGGGGGGGCACGGGGGGGGCACGTAGTGCTAGTGTTGTTACCTGTTGAGCGTGTGCCTGACGGTGCCCTCGTTGTGAGAGTGGTGGTGGTAGTGTTAGTAGTTAGTAGTAGTGATAGTAGTTGTTGTAGTTGTAGTTGTTGTTGCTACCTGTTGAGCGTGTGCCTGACGGTGTTCTCGTTGTGAGAGTGGTGGTGGTAGTAGTGGTAGTTAGTGTTGTTGTAGTTGTTGTTGTAGTTGTTGTTGTAGTTGTTGTAGTTGTTGTAGTAGTTGTAGTTGTTGTTGCTACCTGTTGAGCGTGTGCCTGACGGTGCCCTCGTTGTGCGAGGCCACCATGATGGCAGCCCTCCCTCCGGCAGCGACGTCACGCAGCACCAAGTCCAGACACCTGGGGGGGTCACAGGGGGTCACGGGGGGTCACGGGGGGGGTCACGGGGGAAGGGGGTCACAGTGAGGGGGGGGGGGGCACGGGGGGAGGTCATAGAGACCAAGGTCACAGAGAAGCACAGACTCACACAGAGACCCACAGTGAGTGGGCGGGTGGGGGGTGGGTGAGTGAGTGAGTGGCTGAGTGAGTGAGTGGGTGAGTGAGTGAGTGGCTGAGTGAGTGAGTGGGTGAGTGAGTGGGTGAGTGGGTGAGTGAGTGGGTGGGTGAGTGGGTGAGTGAGTGGGTGAGTGAGTGGGTGGGTGAGTGGGTGGGTGGGTGAGTGGGTGAGTGAGTGGGTGAGTGAGTGGGTGAGTGAGTGGGTGAGTGAGTGGCTGAGTGAGTGAGTGGGTGAGTGAGTGAGTGAGTGTTGTGAGTGGGCGGGTGGGGGGTGGCGTGAGTGAGTGAGTGGCTGAGTGAGTGAGTGGGTGAGTGAGTGAGTGGCTGAGTGAGTGAGTTGTTGAGTGAGTGGGTGAGTGGGTAGGTGAGTTGGGTGGGTGAGTGGGTGAGTGAGTGGGTGGGTGAGTGGGTGAGTGAGTGGGTGAGTGAGTGGGTGGGTGAGGGTGTGGTGGGTGAGGTGGGTGAGTGAGTGGGGTGAGTGAGTGGGTGAGTGAGTGGGTGAGTGAGGTGAGAGTGGGTGGAGTGAGTGAGTGAGGGTGTGAGTGGGAGGGTGGGGGGGGGGTGGGTGAGTGGAGTGGGTGGACTGAGTTCATGAAGTGAGGTCGTGAGTGAGTGGGTGAGTGACTTGAGTGAGTGTTGTGTGAGTGGGCGGGTGGGGGGTGGGTGAGTGAGTGGGTGACTGAGTGAATGAGTGAGTGAGTGAGTGGGTGAGTGACTGAGTGAGT
>NW_026890949.1:0-32500 GCF_015708825.2 Lethenteron reissneri
TAGAAGGGGGGGGGGGGGCCTGGCCACGCCGGGGAGTGTATAGGGGGGACATAACCGAAGGTTCGGGCCTGTTGCGAAGACACAGGCGTGGATCGCCAGAAGCGACGCCTGCTACTGAAAATGGTGAAAAAGGAACTGAACGAACCCCCCGATTACCTCCTGTCAGGGAAAAAAAAGGCACGGCACGCATTTCTGTCAGTTATCAATGTCCGTGTAACTGCTGCTGCTGCTGCTGTTGCTGCTGCTGCTGCTCACGACACCAAGATCTGTTGTGCCAGTGCAGTACAGGACGATACTTCCGCCCGCCGTTCGTGTGTGCGTAGGTCTCTTCACATTTTACTTCGACTTCAGCGGTTGCTCCTCGGGCGTGGCCAGCGATCCGGCGCCGTAGCCCAGCGTCGCTTTATTGTTAAATCCGAGCTTGTCCATTTCCTCCAGCTCGATTTTGTGTGTTGACATTTTCCCATAAGGCACACATTTTTCTCGAGCCGCTTGTTGTTCTGACCGCCACCACCGCCGCACCGCCACCGATTGGGTTGCAGATTACGACCTTGTCGAGCGGCTCCGTGACCTTGTCCTTGTTGTTCACCTTGTCGAGGTGAGGTGACCGGCGGTTTCGTATCCTCCGCATGCAGCACAGGCAGAGGAGCAGCGTGGCCAGCAGCAGCAGGAAGCCCAGCGCACCACTCACGGTGAACACCATTCTGTCTGCTGGCAGAGGGTCGGGCGGGAGAGCCGGTGTTTGTTTGGTGAGCATTTGCGATGTTAGTCATAGTCTAGGTGCCGACTATCTGTGGAACTTGAGTCAAGTCTGAGGATGTTATCTGGCTATTCTCTTAGTCAACTTAATCAGTCAGACATTTGAGTACAACACTCTTGGTTATTAAATGTCAGTAGTGCAACTGGCCACCAAATTGCCCCAAATATAATCAGGTCAGCCACTTGTAATTGTTATCGGGTGAGCCAATGTACATTTATAGAGCCAATGGCTCATTTTGGTTTTCCTCAAGTGCACTGTTGTCTCTAACGACATGATGAACGATCTTAGTTGACATCTTAATTCAGACCAGTCCGATTTTCATCTCTGCATAGTCGGTCACGATTTGGCGTTTGGTACCGCAGCAGTCAGAGTATACGGCCACGCTCGGCGACTTTCGTCCACTGACATTCCTCGTGGCCATAAGTATAAAAAAATCCTCTCCGTTGAGTTTCATGGACAGCAGCAGCGCCGTGTAAATGCATGACGCGGTATTAATATCGAGGTGAACATTACGCAGCGAGTGAGGAACAGGCACGCCCGCTCTGAGAGTGAAACTGCAATCTTTGTTCACAAGAGAAATAACGATTATTGCTTGCCGGCCTCTACAACAAGAACGGGCATCTCATCATCATCATCATCGTGGTCATCGTTGTCGCGTACACTTACTAGGAAATGTGTGTTGTGTGTTATCACTCGTGCTATTCACGTGAAACGTGACCAGCCTCGCAACTGCATTACACGCAGCACGACTCAGATCCAAACATTTTGTGAGTCAAATATAGGCGGCGCTGACTAACGTGTGTAATTAGCATCAGACCTTTCTATATCATCCAGCGATGGTTCAATGAGCCATGAGACTTTTTTTCCAGGAACGTCTTGTGTTGAAATCTGTGGCCAATTAATTTTTTTTACGATTATTTTGCACGAGTGCAATAAAAACGGCCCAGGACTATGCCCATGGTCAAATAAACATGCGATTGCAATGCAGCTTGAAAATCATTCGGTTAGTTTTTGGTGACGTGGGAAAAAGTAACAAGTGCAGAGTTGTACCCTGCCGCTGTGCAGGGCATGACGGAGTGTCCCACATTCCGGTCCGTCTTTTCACGCCGAATAATCTTCTCCTTCACATTAAGTAATTGCACGGTGCAAAAGAAGTTCAACAAGCTGCATGCTGCACACGCCCGACGGTTGGTAAACACACACAAGTGAACGAGGGGGGAACGAGGGAGAGTGCCGATTCAAATGTAGAGCCTTCTCTACACCACGCGGGACAAACACGCGCACACACAAAACAAGATCTGTAACTAATTTGATTGGCACGCTCTGCCCTATTGGGACGCATTCAGCAATCATCAGGTGCGTAAAGTGTGCGTAAGACTGTAACATTATGGATGATTGTTTCCCAATAAGGAAAGGTGGACACTGGCAGGTCGTGAGTGAGGGAATTCAGTTTTGGGATCCTGATGCATATGCAATGTGAGAGTACATCCGGGTGGTTGATTGATCGCACCTCGTTACGATGATTGGCTCTACCGGTCCTGGCCCACAGCCAATGGGGGAGAAGTCTAGGGGCGTGGCCCTGACGTCATGGGAAGGTGACATCTGCAAGTAGATGATTGGATCTGCTGGCTTTAGCCACAGCCAATGGGGGGACGAGTCAGGGGCGTGGTCCTGGGATACTACGATGGAGTCTGGAAGATTCCATGGAGGTTAACCAGGACTGGTGGAAAGGCACCACGTGACCCGGGTATTAAAAGGGGGGGAGACGGACAACACGTGGTCAGATCTGGAACGAACGGAGGGTGAGGCGCGAGTATCTCCCTCTCACGCCGTCTGTGAGCAGCGTGAAGGAGTAGGACAGGAGTGGAACCTATCTGAAGAGTGTTGTAAACGAAAAACAAATAAAGACCCAGATTCCAGAAGTCGCTTCCACGACCTTTATTACACATACGTAGTGGGTTGTATGGAGTCTTCTTAGGAGGCAACACGTATTTATTAAACGATTAACACAGAAGGTCCCCAACACGAAGGGGTAATGGCCCCCTTCTACCCGACAACCTAAGGAGGTACCACGGCCTCCGGGCTCTCAGCCCTGCGGCTAGCGGGACCTAGGGGAGGCGGACCCGACCCAGCCAAGGTCCTCGGGTCTCGACCGCTGGTCCACTCAGACACGGCCCTGAGAAGGACGTCGGGTCCGGGAATCTTCAGGGTCCCAGCCTACTGACCGCTGGCCTCACTGAGCTCCGGCCCACTGGCTCAAAACTGCCAAGAGAGATTGGTACTGGCCAGTGCTCCATTTGAGTGCTGGGACACTGCGACCATCAGACGTAGTTGCACAAGAAGTCACTAAGTCTGTGGCAGACATGAAGAATAAAAAAAGCTATGGGTTTGCTTCTCACTGCTAGAGGTCCGTGCATGTGCACGCTCTCTTGTGCAAGATGACAAACAAGGCACAATTTGCATTCTCGTTCATCGTTAAAGTTTTTTTATCTTTCCTTTTTTTTATAATTTGGGGGCGAATTGTGTCCCGCTTGTTGCATTAAGCGTCTCGACTTTCGGTTGCGTTTGGACGCTGCACAACATACAAATCGCGTCACGGAGAGCGGCACGTTGAGAGAACGTGCGCAGGATGTTGAGCGATCGGCCGAACGTATTGGGGGGGGGGGGGGGGACATGAATGGGGAAACTAATCTTCCAAACGGCGATGTGACAACCTGAACAGCGGTCAATAGACACCACTGCTCATCCCAGCATTCGCAGCCTTCAGTTGCTGCTATTAAGTTCTCTCCTCGGTTAAGGGTGTCTCAAACGAATGCAAGTGTTCCAAAGCTTGATTGATTGCTGTGGAAACACCATTAATGATACCTCAACACAAGAGCTGGCTAGCACCACCTGCCCGCACGCTCCTTTGAGGCTGCGAGTAAGCCTTCATTTGTTTTACCTTTCCCTGCCAGCAGACACGGGTAAAGGTGCGGCCGTGCAATGGCCTCCTTACGTCACTGCCGGCGGAAAGACGGCCACTGCAGCAGCAAACACGTTCGTCTTCACTTCCGCACGTACCGCGGCGCACCAAAACTATCCACGATTGTGTGGGCACGCAAGGCTCCACGAGCATCGATTTGAAACATTAAATAAATGACATCGATGGGCTCTTAGCCCTTCAGAAAATTAAGAGCAGAAACTCGGGTATGGAGGCGACGATTGCGGCTGGGGAAACGACGACTTACCCTGGCAGGGCGAGGTGAGGCAATGGTCCTTCAGCAGGGTGCAATTTGTTCCTTCAAAGTTCTCCGAGCAGTGGCAGAAGTAGTCGCCCGTGGGGAGGTTCTCACACCGGGCCCCATTCTGGCACGGGTTCGGGACGCAGACTTCCACGTGCAGCTGAGGACAAAAACAAAGACAAAGATCCCCCCCCCCCCATATATGCTTAACAGACTGTTGGGGCAAGTGCTGTTAGCGATCACCTATGAAGGCGATGATGGGCTGAGTCAAACTGCCATCTGGGATTTGAACTCGCAACCTTTCCGATTTGCGAGCCGCTCGCTCCGACCGCCGAGTCACCCGGCCATCAACCCAGATCTGTGCCCGATCCATCGCATTTTCGCAGACAGCGTGACGAAAAAAAAGCAGAAACAACATCACGGGTAGACAATTAATACGGATGAGACAAATTAATTAACAGGATAACTACTCGTGCATGCTTGCAACGGTGTTCAGAAGATAACCTAGAAAGTTGGGGATAGGGCATAATATATATATATTTTTTAATCCAAATAAATAAAAATCATTCCAATATCAGTAAGAGAACTGAGCGTTTTTTTATGTATACATCAGAGCAGCACATTTTCCATATAAATTCAATGGCAGCAGCTGATTTCAACGAAAGTACAAAACCACTGGATGAGCATCAAAGCATTTTTGAAAGCCTCTTTAGAAAGAGGTGCACAATGTGGCCGTGTGAACTGTTGGCGTGTGTGCACACGCTCGAGTGCTGACATGGGCACGCACACACAGCAGAGCGGATGGAGGGCAGCCCACCGTGGGTCAAAGAATTTGGCCGAAAGTGAAAAATGTAAAAAAATAAATAATCTGTTGATATGTAAACTCCTTTGTCAAGGCGCTCTGCTCCTCCCACCCAGTTTAAAAATAAGCCGCCAAGCTTAGCGGTGTCCATTGGAGCGCTGTCTGTCAGACAGCTGTTTCTTCACCTGAGGACGGCTACTTGCGCTGTGGCCGGAACGTCGTGAGAACTTTATTATATTATGGTTTATGTTTGTTATTTTATTATTTCCCTTCTACGTGACTTCACCAAAAGAACCAATAACATGAATCCCTGCAGTCACGAAAGCTTTAAATCGAAATAAAAAAATTAAACCTCAAGCAGATCAAACGTGCTCTCAAGGTTGGAGGTCATCACGGATACCAAGCATCACACCTCGCCATCACCACTCTCCTCATGCTCAATGCAAAATTGAGACCCCTCATTAACAACTACAAATACAACCATTTTATTATGAACTACTTGAGAAATTAGAAGTTATCCGTCTTAAATTATACTTCTTATATTCTTAAAAATTATTCTACCCTACTCTTAATAATTCACGTTTATAATTCTTTCGGTTAACTGTTAATGCCCACTGTTCAGAGTGCCTTCATTGGTATTCCATGAGATTCATCGGGTTCTACTCCTGAACTCTTTTTGCACCGCAAGTAGTCAACCGCGCTCATCGGCGGTGCGGAGCATAACTCCAGTGGCTTTCTAATCTCTGATGGTTAACCAAAAGCCGCTGTGAGGATAACCGAAGTTCGCGTGATGGTCTATGCTCCTTAACAAGATCAGCAAGGTATTGTGGCTCATTTGTGGCAAGCACTTTGCGTGTAAAGACTGTAGAGGTTGCGCTGCTGTGGATCTCCACAGCGTGATTGTTGGTCGTGCCGTGCGTTGTTCGCCGCGATGGTCCACGCTTCGCTACACGTGCCGGGAACTTCCTTCGGTCGGTTCCAGAAGAAGCCTCCGGCACGTGCGGCGAAACGTCGGACATCACGCCGAACAAAGCCCATGGCGCAGTCCGAACACACGTTGGACAGCTGTTCTCAGGGTTCGTCATCAACGCCAGAGCCCGGCGGACGCAAATCCACGGCATCTTTGGGATTCGCAGGGCTCGATGTGCGTGCAACACCGGTCTCGATGAAAAGCGACGCAGCCGCGGGCGCGCGGACGGAGATCACGCGGCAGCTCGCTTCGAGAACAAACGCGGCGCCTACTTGGCAGCTGTCGCCGGCAAAGCCGTCCGTGCAAACGCAGTCGTAGGAATCGACGGCGTCCCTGCACTGGCCGCCGTTGAGGCACGGGCTCGCAGCACACTTGTCCGCCTCCGTCTCGCAGCGTATGCCCGTGTACCCCGGCTTGCACTCGCAGCTGTAATCGTCGGTCAGGTCCTGCCAGAGTGGAACGACGTCGTACGTCGTCGACGCGTGAAATATCCCCGTTTTCGGTGTCGTCTACTTTGCATTCGCTTCGCTTCGGCGGTGTTTCGCGATTGTGTTGAACCATCGCAAATGGAAACGTTTAATGGCAAAGTGCCGCAGTATTTAAAAAGAAAAATGAATTCTGCGTAAGTATCTCCATGAATGCACGTTTCAAATAAAAGGTACGCTTTCCGAATAACAGTGTCAACAAGAGAAATCAATACAAATAATGTATTGAAACTCTGCTTGTTTGGTTAAGGTTATGATTTGTGGTCTTCAACAAAAAGCTGTCCAAACAGACAAACAAATTTCGATAGAAAAAAAGACTAAAAAACAACTTGTTCTTAAACTGTGGACAAAGCCAACGCAACTCCAGACAACTTAAATATTAACAATGTTTTCATGTTATTTTTTTTACATAAACATTGAGTGTCTGGGGTGGCACGTACTCATTAATAAGGAAGCTAAATTCACGGGGCATTTACAAACGCTGTGAGCAGTAAGCTGCAATAGAAGTCGTTACTCTTAACCATTACCGGCGCCCGTGATAGCAAGCGCATGTATAATTACTTAGATCAAGCTGCAGAGGCAACAACCCACAGCTTTTGATATGATATGCTCCCACAACAAATATAGTATAAGACTTGGGTTGCAGTCTAAACACACGTCAAGTCTCATACCCTAAGGCATCGGCGCCCAGAAGATGATTCATTGTAAGTGAATGCACACGACGATGAGACAATGCAATGAAATGTCTTCAGAGGAAGTGCGTTTGTGGGTCGGCATTTACCTTGCATGCTCCTCCATTTAAGCACTTCCCCTCACAGTCATTGACAGCTGGTGAAATGAAAGAGAACAGATAGAAGATCGTTACTATGATTCCTAAAAATCTGTCTCTAGGCAGGCAATAGAGGGCACACGTGCATTAGGTGTGTTGCACATTTGCGATGCACTAAACATTGGAGACCTCGACATATCGATGTGTCGTCTGCGACTTGTTGTATGTGCATTGCTTAACCAATCAGTTACCAGTCATGAATAGCTTGAGAACCCATCATACTCAAATTATGAATATTCTCCAAACGTTCGTTATGAATGTGGGGTGATCAGTGTACAATAAAACATCTATTGGGCAGCATGAACAAATTAATCAATCGACCATATCGAGTCTCAAACCGGGTTCACCGTCATTCAATACCCCCCCCCCCCCCCCCCCATTTGTCAAGGCACGTGTTTGTGGCTTGGAGATGTTGCGATGAGGTTATGGCCACAGGAAAGAGAGGTAGAGTCAAATTTGTTGGTGGGGGGGGGGCCGGGGGCTGTTAAATGACAAACACTTTCAAGGTCATCGCGTCACTTGGCACAGAATCCAGAGGCGAGTGTTTGTCAAGCGCAGGCCTTGAATGAGGCCATGGCTCGAACGGCCCAGTGTCGCCACGGCGTTGTTCACGGAGCACTCCAAGGGAAAGCCACCGCTCGCCGGCGGAGCAACCGCACGAACAACACAAGACGCCGGTGCGCGCAGCCGGAGCGTGCACATTCACTGGTGGGATACATTTCGATTTAAAGCTTTCGTGACTGCAGGGATTCATCTTCTTGGTTCTTTCGGTAAAGTCACGTAGAAGGGAAGTAATAAAATAATAAAAATAAAACATAATAAAATAAAATAATTCTCACGACGTTTCGGCCACAACGCAAGCAGCCGTCTTCAGGTGAAGAATGAGACACTACCAAGCTAGGAGCTTAAGAATGAGACACTACCAAGCTAGGAGCTTATATATAAGCTGCGTTGGAGGTGGAAGAGCGCCTTAACAAAAAGAATGTGCATATGAAGAGGAATTTAGCATATTCATGGAAAATGACTTTGAAACCCCCTCGCCCACCTCCTACGCATTTTCCATGAATATGCTAAATTCCTCTTCATATGCACATTCTTTTTGTTAAGGCGCTCTTCTTCCACCTCCAACCCAGCGTATATATAAGCTCCTAGCTTGGTAGTGTCTCATTCTTCACCTGAAGACGGCTGCTTGCGTTGTGGCCGAAACGTCGTGAGAATTATTTTATTTTATTATGTTTTATTTTTATTATTGTATTACTTTCCTTCTACGTGACTTTACCGAAAGAACCAAGAAGATGGTGGGACACACTTGGTGTTGGTGTGCAGTGTGTCGGCGACACAGGGAACACACCCAGGCTGATTCTGCAATCCTGCCAGGTGGCTTCTTGACACTGTGACCAACTGATGAATTGGACAGTTGCAAGCTTTAAATCCCCCTAAAGGATCCCAGTTTCTCTGTCATCATTCCGGGGCTGTTAAAAATGAGTACACCACTGCTCTGTGTGGGAGGGTGACAGTGCAGGCTGATTCTGCCACGGGACTTTTGACTGTCTTCCTGGGAATTGGTCGATTTATTTCCAAGTATTTGTACGTGGGAGGAAATTGGGAGCATCCGCAGCGTGTCAAGGAAAATAATCCCCACAGTTAGGTCAAGGACCTACTTTCGATTCTGCCTTGCACAGTCATCTATCAGAATGTTGAATTACATGCGTGTGCCACTACACCTGACAGACCAGAAACCCAGGATACAATCAGTTTGGCCCAGACATATCAAGACTGGAGCGAACATTCGATGGGCTTAGAGCATTAAAATAAGATAGCGACTCCATTTAAAACTTATTAGTTTCATAATAGTAAACAATGAACCAGAGTTGTTATCTGCACACAAATATTATTATTGTAATATCTGCCAACTAATTGGTTTAATAATAGTAAACACTGAACCTGAGTTCTTAGCGAAAGTTTAAATAAAAATTACTTTACATTGCCGTGGTGAGGCCTCGTCCCGTGCAGAGCCCGAGGCCTCGCCTAGATTGCCCAGCCGGTGACACATTGCCAGGCTGGGGGCTGGGCCACTACCCACGCCCCCACTAACTTGTTCATTTAACTACTTTAAAGTTTACGGATGGGAAACGGAATAGCCTATACCCACCGCGGGACTTAGGGCGTGCTGCCTGGCAATTTTTTTTCGACGTTAACCCCACCGTTTGAGAGACAAATCCCTCGCAAGCGCGCATGCGCAGACAGACAGACGGACAGACAGACGGACAGACAAAAAAATACTTTTATAGGTTAGATAGGCAATACATTTGGAATGTTTGGTCAATGTTGATTCAACTGCTCAAACCACGTGACAAAAGTTGGCCTGAGGTTGCACGTTATACTAGGCAATTGGGTTGAAAGAATAGCATTGATTTCAGCGTCGATCGAAATGCACGTGTGTTTTTGTTTGACACCGATGATGCACGTGGGCGTGGAGGAGAGAGGTGAACCTACCAATGTCACAATTCTGTCTAGTCCACCCGGGCAGGCAACCGCAGTAGTAGCCTCCGAAAAGGTTCTTGCAGAAGCGCGCGTGAACGCAAGGGTTGTCATCGCACTCGTCCTGATCTGTGAAAAGGCCGACGCGCAGCCACCGCCAACGTCATCTTCAAGCACGCAAAGCGCTCACTGGGAAGGAAGGATTCCTTCGCACCTCCTTGGGATACGCAGGTGCGACAAGCTTTGATAGGCGGCATTATGAACTAATTTTATTTTTATCAGGTAAGGCCCTCTGAGTTACACAGCTCTTTTTCAGGAGCGGCCTGGCCACAGATGATAGCTCAACAAAGTGGCTATCGTGTGGTCATTTATAGCAGCCAGACACTCTAAAAACGCACGTTGATTTTAAATGTGAAAGGGGTCCACGCGACCATGGGGTAAACATACAAACTCCAAATATACACCAGCAGGCATCAGGGTTGGGATCGAACCCACAAACTCCTGTATACCAGGCGAGATAGTTAACATCTTGCGACCGTGGCATTAACTTTGCTGCAGCAAACATGTTGCAGGCTCCCCCCCCCCATCCGGGCACACGATGCAATTTTAACTTTCGCATTGTTCAAGCTGGCTGGCAGAGGGTCATACTCACAGGTGCAAAGTTGCGAGTCGAAAATATCTGCAAAGGGGTCAGCCCATAATCACCCAGAGGGTCGACAAAGCAGGCAACTTGTTTTGGTGAATCAGCAGCGGCTGTTGATGAAGCGATTGGTCCGCGCCATGTGAATGTGGAATTTATCCCGCAGGCTCCGGATCTCCAATGATGATAAGCCCCACCCCAATTTGTCTAGTTCACTGTCCTTCCCTCTGCACCTATGATTAGCGAGGTTGATGCTGTATGGTGCGAAATAAGTTCAACAGACATACAATGACATTGTTAGCGACGAGACACTTGGAGCTTTGAGCCTCATATTCTAGACGGTTCCATGAGCCTTGGGGCATTGGCACCGAACCTGAAGAATACCAACAGTGCCCCGGTCAGGCCTCCGTGAACCAAATTCATTGACGCTGAGCCTTCAGAATCCTCAAAGTGCCGACGACGATGTGAGCTCAGACTGGCGTAGAACTCGCGGCACTGGACGTCACCCACCCAGGAGACAGGTGTGCCCCGTCCACTGTGGAGGGCACGTGCAGCTGAACCCGTTCACCAGGTTGAGACAGGTCCCTCCATGACCGCAAGGGCTCGACGCGCACATCGTCAATGTCTGTGGGCGAGAGAGAAAGGGACGGCTGTTCATGAACATTCAAAGCACTGCATCTTGGATTGCGATGATGAAATCAGTGGCACGACAAGGTAAAGGTGCGGTTCTAAGTGCCACGGCGGCGAGATGCTAACTCCTTCACCTGGTATCCAGCAGGGGGTTCACGCGTTGGATCCCAACCCTGACGCCTGCCGTGTATTTGGGGTCTACGTTTCGTTCTCCCCGTGGTCACGTGGATTCTTCTCAGGGTCCTCCGGTGTTTCCCCTCGACATTCATAAACGTGCGTTGAGAGTATTTCACTTGATAAGCCACCTCGTGGAGTTACCATTGGTGGCCCAGGTCACCTCTGAAACAGAGCTATCTAGCTTAGTGGGTCTTAGCTGGTATAACAAGAGAAGTTGTTTATAGTTTTAGTTTACATGCCCCCCTCTATGTGGCCAGATTCTCGCCATTGTGCCCCCCCCCCTTGCCTGTGCCGCTCGCCACCGAACCCCGCCCCCCCAAGACGTCTGGCCATCGTTGAAGAAAAAGTCCCAATGGCCCTCGACAGGGACTCAATGGAGCTCTCCTGAGTGGGAGGCCCTTCCACAAAGCAGTGGTGTGAACAGGCAATTGCAGGCCTGCACCTTTTTCATGTTTACTTGTTACTAAAACAACCTGTTGTCATGTCAATTGTGATCAATCAGAGTTCTAACGATTGGCCCCGACTGAATAATGATTTGTCGCGATTTGTTTTAATTAAAATCCATCACGGTGAATGTAGCGGTTGTGCAGTGGCTGGATGGGTCACATAAACACATCATGTAGAGTGACACACAGGCCCGTATCATGAAACGTATCGGTGTGCCTCCGGGTGGCACGTAAACATTAACCCCAATCCCTCCCCTGCGTACTGAACCCCATAAAGATTTCACGAATTGTCACGATTCAGAATAACAGTTAAATGTTTTTTTAATACAAGATGAGACAATGTTTTGAAATGTCTCATCTTGTTCGCTCCATTAGCCTCCACATACCATCAGCTTCATTTGCTCGTGAGTTGCATCAAAAACAAAATAACAGCGAAATACACACGTCACTTCAGGCACACGCAGAGAGCTTAAGAACCACGTTAATCTACCAATCGACGCAATGTTGCACCATCTGAACGTGCGGCAGTGGGCTCAAGTGCCTTTGACAACTGGTTGGAAGTTTGGTTTAGGTTCCTCATTCACCATTAGCTCTGTCTGAACAGGCAGCAAAATGAATGAAACCAATTATAATTGGCCCCAGTGGTGAAATAAACATTGCGTGTGCGGCCTGATCACATCACCCAGCGTCGGTCCAGCGTGGCAGTGTGCACACAGCCTGCAGGCGCAGAGCTCATCCTGACGCTTGCCCACAAACTCTCTCGGCATGCTGCACCACCACTCACACACACAGTGCGCTAACCACTGCACCACCACTCACACACACAGTGCGCTAACCACCGCTCCCCCCCCCCACACACACAGTGCGCTAACCACTGCACCACCGCTCCCCACACACACACACAGTGCGCTAACCACTGCACCACCGCTCCCCACACACACAGTGCGCTAACCACTGCACCACCGCTCCCCCCCCCACACACAGTGCGCTAACCACTGCACCAACGCTCACACACACAGTGCGCTAACCACTGCACCACCACTCACACACACACACAGTGCGCTAACCACTGCACCACCACTCACACACACACACACAGTGCGCTAACCACTGCACCCCCCCCCCCACGCACAGTGCGCTAACCACTGCACCACCGCTCCCCACATACACACACACAGTGTGCTAACCAGTGCACCACCGCTCCCCACACACGCACACAGCGTGCTAACCACTGCACCACCGCTCCCCCCCCCCCCACACACAGTGCGCTAACCACTGCACCACCGCTCCCCACACACACACACAGTGTGCTAACCACTGCACCACCACACACACAGTGTGCTAACCAGTGCACCACCGCTCCCCACACACACACAGTGCGCTAACCACTGCACCACCGCTCACACACACAGTGCGCTAACCACTGCACCACCGCTCCCCACACACACACAGTGTGCTAACCACTGCACCACCACTCTCACACACACAGTGTGCTAACCACTGCACCACCACTCCCCACTCACTCAAACACACACACAGTGCGCTAACCACTGCACCACCACTCCCCACTCACACTCAGTGCTAAAACCACTGCACCACCACTCCCCACTCACACACACACAGTGCGCTAACCACTGCACCACCACTCCCCACACACACACACACAGTGCGCTAACCACTGCACCACCACTCCCCACACACACACACACAGTGCGCTAACCACTGCACCACCGCCCCCCCCCCCACACACACAGTGCGCTAACCACTGCACCACCGCTCCCCACACACACACAGTGTGCTAACCACTGCACCACCGCTCCCCACACACACAGTGCGCTAACCAGTGCACCACCGCTCCCCACACACACAGTGCGCTAACCAGTGCACCACCGCTCCCCACACACAGTGACCTCACCGTGTGAGCACGTGACGAGGTGGAGGGGCTGCAGGAGGGAGAGGAAGAGGAGGCCAAGGGCGGGGGAGAGTCTCCTGGACGACGCCATCGACTACACACAAAGTCACGAGGTACAGGCAGAATCGATTTAAGGTTCGATTAACTACACTCGCGTCGATTCCCATTGGGATAACATGGGAATCGATTCTAGTCGAGTAATGGATGTCTGGAGTCGATTCCCATTGGGATAACATGGGAATCGATTCTCAGTCTAATCGCGTGGGAATCGAACAAGATAGACGAACACGTGGGTAGGCGTGGTTTCTCTCTCAAACTTATCGATCTTTCGATTTATCGATCTTTCACCACTTGTTATTGATCTGTGTAAGATCGTCGCCAGCCAGGTAGGCTGCTGTGGTGTTCTCTACAGCTGTGCCTGCTGCTGCTGGTGGTGGTGCTGGTGGTGGTGCTGGTGGTGGTGCTGCTGGTGGTGGTGGTGCTGGTGGTGGTGCTGGTGGTGCTGCTGGTGGTGGTGGTGCTGGTGGTGGTGCTGCTGGTGGTGGTGGTGCTGGTGCTGCTGGTGGTGGTGGTGCTGGTGGTGCTGGTGGTGATGCTGGTGGTGCTGGTGGTGGTGGTGCTGCTGGTGGTGGTGCTGGTGGTGGTGGTGCTGGTGGTGGTGCTGGTGCTGGTGGTGCTGCTGGTGGTGGTGCTGCTGGTGGTGGTGATGGTGGTGCTGGTGGTGCTGGTGCTGGTGGTGCTGGTGGTGGTGGTGCTGGTGGTGGTGCTGGTGGTGGTGGTGCTGGTGGTGGTGCTGCTGGTGGTGGTGCTGGTGGTGGTGATGGTGGTGCTGGTGGTGGTGCTGGTGGTGCTGGTGGTGCTGGTGGTGGTGGTGCTGGTGGTGCTGCTGGTGATGGTGGTGCTGGTGGTGGTGCTGCTGGTGGTGGTGCTGGTGGTGGTGGTGCTGGTGGTGGTGCTGCTGGTGGTGCTGGTGGTGCTGGTGGTGGTGGTGCTGGTGCTGGTGGTGCTGGTGGTGCTGCTGGTGGTGGTGGTGCTGGTGGTGGTGCTGCTGGTGGTGGTGCTGGTGGTGGTGATGGTGGTGCTGGTGGTGCTGCTGGTGGTGGTGGTGCTGGTGGTGGTGCTGCTGGTGGTGGTGCTGGTGGTGGTGGTGCTGGTGGTGGTGCTGCTGGTGGTGCTGGTGGTGCTGCTGGTGGTGGTGCTGGTGGTGGTGGTGCTGGTGGTGCTGCTGGTGGTGGTGGTGCTGGTGGTGGTGCTGCTGGTGGTGCTGGTGGTGCTGGTGGTGGTGGTGCTGGTGCTGGTGGTGCTGGTGGTGCTGCTGGTGGTGGTGGTGCTGGTGGTGGTGCTGCTGGTGGTGGTGCTGGTGGTGGTGATGGTGGTGCTGGTGGTGCTGGTGGTGGTGCTGGTGGTGCTGGTGGTGCTGGTGGTGGTGGTGCTGGTGGTGGTGCTGGTGGTGCTGCTGGTGGTGGTGGTGCTGCTGGTGGTGGTGGTGCTGGTGGTGGTGCTGGTGGTGGTGCTGGTGGTGGTGGTGCTGGTGGTGGTGCTGGTGCTGGTGGTGGTGGTGCTGCTGGTGGTGGTGCTGGTGGTGGTGCTGCTGGTGGTGGTGGTGCTGGTGGTGCTGGTGGTGGTGCTGGTGGTGGTGGTGCTGGTGGTGGTGCTGGTGCTGGTGGTGGTGCTGCTGGTGGTGGTGCTGGTGGTGGTGGTGCTGGTGGTGGTGCTGGTGCTGGTGGTGGTGGTGGTGCTGCTGCTGCTGGTGGTGGTGCTGGTGGTGGTGATCAAAAACACTTTTAAATGTCTGGGACAACTAGTGTTAGTTGCTAGGCCAGGCTGCCTCCATAGGGGTCATTTGCGTCGTGTTTACTAATATAAATAGTCTAATAGTGTGAAATACACTGTGTTTAATACCACTAGTGTAATAGTGTGGAATGCACTGTGTTTAATACCACTAGTGTAATAGTGTGGAATGCGTTGTGTTTAATACTAAAAATACTGATAGGTTACATCAGCCCACAGGTGCAGGGAGGGGCTGGGTGGGAAGGGAGGGGAGGGGCTGGGTGGGGAGGGGCTGGTCACCCCGTGGTGCCCTTATAAAACTCAACGTTTCACCTACTCACGCCGGCTTGTGCCCGCCCTCACAGTCGGGCATATTTGCGGAATACACCACATTGCCCTGACCGTTGACCCTGCAGGCCATTGAGCGAGCAACCCAGCGTCACTACCAGCTCCCTCCGCAGCAGCAGGAATGTGTTGTGACGGTGCGGACTGCCGCGTTGTGTTTCACACGACACAGGATTGACGACGGGAGGAGAAGGGCACGGTGGATTCACGGCTCCACAAGCAGCAGCAGTAGCAGCAACAGCAGCTGCAGCAGCGGCAGCAGTACCAGCAGCAGCAGCAGCAGCTACAGCAGCGGCAGCAGCAGCAGCAAGCAGCAGCAGCTGCAGCAGCGGCAGCAGCTGCAGCGAGAACTTGCCGGCCACATGTCGCTGCGATGTGTCGCGTTGCTGTTGCTCGTCTCCGTCTCCTTCCAAGGTGATGATCACCGCCGCCGTGAACATCGGCAGCATCCAGCAGCATCCCCCCCCCCCCTCATCCGATCGTGGTTCGGCTTCACCGTGTCAATCGTCGTCTGTAGACGCGGAAGATTCGTGCCCACCTCACACTACACTACACTATACACTACACTATACACTACACTATAATACACTATACACTACACTATACACTACTATACACTGCACTACTATACATTACACTATACACTACACTATACACTATACACTACACTATACACTACACACTACTATACACTTCACTACTACACTACACTATACACTACTTTACACTACACTATATACTACACTATACACTACTTTACACTTCACTAATACACTACACTATACACTACACTATACACTACACTACTATACACTACACTATACACTACACTACTATACACTACACTACTTTACACTACACTATACACTACACTATACACTACACTATTATACACTATACACTACACTACTATACACTGCACTACTATACACTGCACTACTATACATTACACTATACACTACACTACTATACACTACACTATACACTACACACTACTATACACTTCACTACTACACTACACTATACACTACACTATACACTACTTTACACTCATCATCATCATGGCTTGGCTTCGCGAACGAAGATCTAGGAAGGACATCCACGTCTTCTGCAGGCACGCTGGTGGCTGAAGAGGCCTATGCGGGACAAGCAGGTCCTGCCACAACAGCTGCAAGTATAGGTCTCATCTGGGATGGGTGCTGAGGGATCATGGTTCTTCCTCCTTCTCCTTTTGTCCTCCATACGGGCCCTGTGGGTATCTTCGAAGAAGGAGGTGGCCTGGTGGACTGTGTGCCGCCAGGAGTTGCGATCAGCTGCTTGTGTTGCCCACTGACGGTGATCGATGCAGCAAGCAGTGAGGGACTTCTTCAGGGAGTCTTTGTATCGCTTTCGTGGTGCCCCTATGTCGCGATGGCCAGAGGACAGTTCCCCATACAGCACAATCTTAGGCAAGCGGTGGTTCTCCATCCTGGCGATGTGCCCTGCCCAACGAAGCTGTGTCTTGAGGACCATGGCCTCGATGCTGATGACCTTCGCTGACTTGAGGACTTCAGTGTTGGCGACGAAGTCACTCCAGTGAATATTGAAGATTGTGCGGAGGCAGCGCTGATGGAAACGCTCGAGGAGACTCAGGTGACGACGGTACGTGACCCAGGACTCAGCGCCATACAGGAGAGTTGTCAGCACAACAGCTTTGTAGACGTTGACCTTTGTGGCTCTTTTAAGGTTTCTGTTGTTCCAGACACGTTTGTATAGTCTGCCAAATGCACTGTTTGCTTTGGCCAGCCTGTTGTCGACTTCGTTGTCGATCTTGGCGTCAGACGAGATGACGCACCCCAAGTAGCTGAACTGGTGGACAGCTTTCAGTTCTGTTTGTTCAATGAAGATGCTTGGTGGATGGTGCTCCTCATGGGGTGCGGACTGATGAAGAACTTCAGTCTTCCTCAGGCTGACTTCAAGGCCGAAGATCTGAGCTGTTTTCGCGAAACAGGACGTAATTCGCTGCATAGCTGCCTCTGTATGAGCAAGGAGGGCGGCATCGTCAGCAAAAAGCAGCTCCCTGATCAGTTGCTCCATGGTCTTTGTGTGGGCCTGCAAACGCCTCAGGTTGAACACGCTCCCGTCGAGACGAAAACGGATGTATACGCCATCAGCGTCGTCGAGGTCCTCTGTGACCTGCTGGAGCATCATGCTGAACAAAATGGTGAACAGCGTGGGAGCAAGAACACAGCCCTGTTTCACGCCGTTTGCAATAGTGAAGGGCTGCGAGAGATTGTTGCTATGTCTGACTTGTCCAAGCTGGTCTTCATGAAGCTGGACGATCATGGTGAGGAACTTCGGTGGGCAGCCTAGCTTGTCCAGGATTTTCCAAAGTCCCTGCCTGCTCACGGTGTCAAATGCTTTTGTCAGGTCCACAAAGGTGACGTACAGTGCTTTGTTTTGCTCCCGGCACTTTTCCTGAATCTGCCTCAGGACAAACACCATGTCTGTGGTTCCCCGGTTGGCTCTAAAGCCACACTAGGTCTCTGGGAGGTGATCTTCAGCTATTGCGGGTACCAGTCTATTCAGCAGTACTCTTGCGAGGATTTTGCTGGCGACGGACAGAAGTGTTATGCCACGATAATTGGAACAGTCTGATTTCTCCCCTTTGTTCTTGTACAGGGTGATGATGACTGATACACTACACTATACACTACACTATACACTACTTTACACTACACTACACACTACACTATACACTACACTATACACTACTTTACACTACACTATACACTTCACTAATACACTACACTATACACTACACTACTATACACTACACTATACACTACTATACACTACACTATACACTGCACTATACACTACACTATACACTACACTATATACTACACTGTACACTACACTATACACTACACTACTATACACTACGATACACTACAGTAATATACTCTGCACTAATATATACTGCTGCACAATACATTATACACTACACTACAGTACTATAAACTACACTATACACTACATACACTACACTACTATACACTACACTACTATACACTACACTACTATACACTACACTACTATACACTACACTATACACTACACTATACACTACACCACTATACACAGTCTGCAGCGTGACTTGCGTGCGATGACCGTCATCGCCGCAGGCGTCGAAGCGGCGATCTCCGTGGCGGTGACCCCGCTGGTGGAGGTGGAGCTGGGAAGCCCGCTGGTGATCCCCTGCACGGTCACCAGCTCCGTGGGCGATGAGGTGGTCACCCAGTGGTTCATCGTGAGTAGCGCCACCCCCACCCCACCCCACCCACACGCACACCGCTCGGCCACGTACGTCGTATGCCCTGCCCAGAGACTCACACTGTCACCCATAGACTCAGCACTGCACCATAGACTCAACACTGCTACATAGACTCAACACTGCACCATAGACTCAGCACTGCTACATAGACTCAACACTGCACCATAGACTCAACACTGCCCATAGACTCAACACTGCTACATAGACTCAGCACTGCCCATAGACTCCAACCCCCCCCCCCCCCGGCACAGATTTCACGATCTTCGCGAACGAGGATCTCGTACCGCGACGCGCGACTCTTCGTGGCGGACGTGGGCACCGGCTACGAGAGCCGCATCGACGCTCGGCGCAGCGACTCCGCGCTGGCGCTGAGCGCGACGGAGACCGCTGACGAGCGCCACTTCGTCTGCCAGGCGCTGGCGGGGCGCGCCGGCGTGGCCGAAGCCACCGCAAGCGTGCGGGTCTTTTGTAAGCGAGTGCACGGGGCCACTTTCTACTCCCCTACTTATGGACGTTACAGCAGAGACTCCCCTACTTACGGACGTTGCGACGTGGACTCCCCTACTTACGGACGTCGCTAAAGAGACTCCCCTACTTACGGACGTCGCTACAGAGACCCAACTTACGGACATTATGACAGAGACTCCCCTACTTACGGGCGTCGCTAAAGAGACTCCCCTACTTACGGACATTGCTACAGAAACTCCCCTACTTACGGACATTACGACAGAGACTCCCCTACTTAAGGATGTCGCAAAAGAGACTCCCCTACTTACGGACATTACCACATGGGCTTACCCGCTTACGAATTCTCTACTGACGAACGAGTCGTGATCTACGGGGTCTACGCTCGCTAGTCGATTTTGCACGCGAGTCAAACTTTACTCCTGTCGATTCTAACGTGTTGTACGGCGTGTAAAGCACCACTACTATACACTACACACGACTACACACTATACATTACACACTACCACACTACACTATACACTATACTACTATACACTACTATACACTACACTATACACTACACTACTATACTACTATACACTACTACACTATACACTACACTACACACGACGTTTCGGAGTCAAGTTGGACTCGCAAGCAAACGGCCGATGACGTCCCAGCGACGTTTGACGCACAGAGCGGCCCCTCCCCCCTCCCCCCGTGTCCCTCCCAGCGGCCCCCACGGTGGCCGTGGCTGCGAGCCAGTGGCCCAAGCTGCTCAACCAGCAGCAGCACAAGGTGAGCAGCCCGCGGCCTGCGGGGACTTTCTTTCATTTCTCACTCTGCCTTGTCGTCGCTCCGTCTCCCGCTGCTCCGTCTCTTGGGGTGGCTTTGTTACCTTAACGGCGTTGCGGAGACGCACGCACCCCCCCCCCCCCCCCCCCGGCTGCAGTGCTGTAGACGCCACCGATTCGTGATTCTAACGTGGTTTAGTTTTAGTTGGGAGATGTTGACTACCTCGCCTGGTGCACAGGAGGTCGTGGGTTCGTATATAGTGTAGTGTATAGTGTAGTGTATAGTGTATAGTAGTGTATAGTAGTGTATAGTGTAGTGTATAGTGTATAGTAGTGTATAGTAGTGTAATAAAGGACTCTTTCACTGTGTCTGTCTCCGTTGTCCTTTATTTGGGTTCTTTACAACTTTGCCCCACACGGCCCTCGCTCAGAGCCTTCTCCGTCTCCCGCTCGGCAGCTTGGCAGCTGCCGTCGCTCACGTAGCCTTCTCCTCACTCCCGATGCAGCTCCGCTGCTGGCTCTCCTCTCAGCCTCTCCGCCTCTGGTGCAGTCTCTCAGCTGCTCTCTCTGCAGCCCCACCGCTGCTCTCTGGTTCCCCCGTGCCCGGACACCGCTGGCCAACGGTGCCTCCTCCCGTCTTGTGGCGATCGTGCCACTCTCCACCCTCTGCCCTGCGTGGCCTCCTCCTGTCTTTATTCTTACACTCTCCCCTCGTCTCTTCCGGTTACCGCCCTTAAGAGCTTTCTCTTCTCCCCCCACGTGACCTAACCCCTCCCCCAGTTACGTCATATCCGCGAGGCCGTTTACGCCCGCATTACACCACCCTCCCCCGTGGAGAAAATTTCAGCCGTCCTCGGCTAAGCAACCACAAGTAATGCGGGCGACCACCAACCATCAGACATGCAAGGACAACGAAGCATACAATAAATATAACAATAACAACAAGAACAAGAACAGTATCAATCAACGAAAAGTAAGGGACTTCGACCGCGTGCGGGTCGCCGGCCCGTCCCGGACGGGTGGCGGCCCCCCTGCAGACCGAGAACGCGACGGGGTTTTAGGAGCGACAGGTTCAAAACTGCCTGGCGCTATTGGAGGCCCGCCAACGCCACGGTCCCGTTTCCCAGAAGGACCAGAGTCTGGGGTGTCCCGCAATCGTGTCTGTGGCGGGGTCGGAAGGGCGGCGGGGCTCGGTGTCCCCGCAGCCGTGGTAGGCCCACCCCGAACAGAGTCCCCTGTCTCCTGCGGTGTCACGGCTGGTTTGTCTGTAAAAGGCACGACAGGCGCTCTTGCAGGGTCAACAGGCACCGCCAAGGGTGCGTCGGCAGCAACAGGCAAGGCAACATCAGGAGATGACGCATCTGTTCGAGGGGCCACATATGGTTTCAAGCGAGACGTATGGACGTACCAGCGCCGAGATCTGAACCGAACGCGTGCAGACTGCGGGTTGGGAACCTCGATAAGCCGAACAGGCCCCTGCCATGGTTTATGTAATTTAGGGGAGGTCCCTGGCCGCACCTGCGGGCAATGCAGCCAGGCCATATCCCCCACGTTCCAGGGGCACTTCCCCTTTGAGCGTCGAGCGCACCGTTCGTTCCGGGCCTAGGCTTTGGCCATTGCCATGCGGGCCCCTTCCCGCGCCTCAGTGACGCGGCGAACGGTGTCCTGAATGTAATCAGGAAGAGGTTTAGTAGGTCCCCTCACTCCTGTCCCCAACTGCACATCCATCGGCGGCACATTTTCGCGACCGTACATAAGAAAAAACGGCGAATATCCCGTAGACGCATGCGGCGTCATCCGGTACGCCGAGAGTACCCCAGGGATATGCAAATCCCAATCCGCTTGTTTTTCATTCACCGTGTGACACAGCATGGCGGACAGAGTCCGATTCAGCCGTTCAACCATGCCATCCGTTTGCGGGTGGGAGGGGGATGTCCGGATCTTTTTAGTTCCCTGAGCCGCGCACACCTCCCCCAACAATTTCGAAGAAAAATTTCGGCCCTGATCCGTGAGGAGCCTCTCCGGCGCCCACTTGTCCATAACGTACCCGAATAGAAAGGCGTCCGTAATAGACGCCGCCGACTGGTCGGGCAAGGGCCAGGCCATCGGCCAGCGGGAGAGGTACTCCACCCCAACTAGCAAGTATTTATTCCCCTTAGCGGATGGCGGGAAGGGTCCCAAAATATCTAACGCCACCAGCTCATTAACTCGAGACACCTGAATAGACTGTATTGGTGGTATATATGGGTGTTTAGGCGGCTTCTGCCGGGCACACTCGGGACACGCGCGAACGTGCCCGACGACATCCGTCGTCATGCCGTGCCAAAAGTAATCTCGCTGCAACGTCAATAGGGTCTTCTGCACCCCCAGATGTAGTAGCGTGTCGCAATGCAGAGTCCTAATCAATTCGTACCGCAAGGATGCCGGTACAACAAGACGCCAGCGTTCCTGTAACCCTTCCCTCCACATCAGCAGTCCGTCGCGGAGAGCGGTTCCCGGCGTACCGCCGGAACCCAGTCCCCCACTCTCCTTCGCAGCTCGACTCCGCAGGGTCCCCAATGAGTCATCCAGCATTTGTTCACGAATCCATACAGCCCTTGGAAGGTTAAAAATGCCATCGGCCGGTCCGGGCCACTCTGGAGCCTCAGGCACCTCGACCGCCAACGCAACAGGCCGAGGGGGCTGTTGGATCGGCGTACACCTATGCGTCCCCGACGCGCACGCGCAAGGGGATCGCTGCGGCAACCTAGAGAACGCGTCCGCATTGGCGTGACGCACCCCCTTCCGATGTTGAATTTGGAAGGAAAACTCCTGCAGCGTGTCCAACCATCGCGCCAACTGGCCGGATGGCTGGTCCACCTTCAGGGCATACTGCAAAGCCGCATGATCCGTGCGCACAATAAATGAACGGCCGTAGAGATACGGTCGAAATTGGCGGAGAAAATAGACAATAGCCAAAAGTTCCCGGCGAGTGACGCAGTAGCGGGTTTCGGCGGGGGACAAAACCCAGCTACCGTACGCCACCACGCGCTCCACACCACCTTTGGACTGTGGCAACACGGCCCCAATGCCCGTGTCACTCGCGTCCGTATCCAGAATGAAGGGGTGATCAAAATCTGGATAGTCCAACGTCGGCGCCGTAGCCAACCGATCGCGCAGGCCTTGAAACGCCGCCTCCTCCGGTGGTCCCCAATCAAATTTCCGTCCTTTACCCGTAAGGAGGTGCAGAGGCCTCGCGATCGTTGCAAAGTTGGGAACAAACCTACGATAATATGAGGCAAACCCCAAAAAACGACGCACATCCCCCACCGTGGCCGGGGTTGGCCAGTCACGGACGCACGCCGTCTTGTCCGGATCCGTGACAACCCCGTCTGCACTAACTATATGTCCCAAATAGCGCACGGACCGTTGCAGTAGGTGACATTTCTTAGGTTTAAATTTCAGATTGGCGGAGCGCATCCTGGCGAACACCGCCTCCAACCTCAGTAAATGTTCGTCAAATGTGCGGCTGAAGACGATAATATCGTCTAAATATATCAGACATGTCTCCCACTGCAACCCCGTTAATACCAGTTCCATCAACCTCTGAAATGTGGCGGGGGCAGCATTCAACCCCATCGGAAGACAATTAAATTAAAATAACCCCTGCGGCGTACGGAAAGCAGTCTTTTCCCGCGAGGACTCATCGAGGGAAGCTGCCAGAATCTCGAAGAGAGATCCAGCGTCGAAAAGAATTTAGCCCCCGACAAGGCATCGAGGGAATCGTCCATATGCGGCAGGGGGTACGCATCTGCCACGGACACTTTATTTAATTTCCGAAAATCCACGCAAAATCGCAATTTCCCGTCTTTCTTTTTAACCAAGACAACAGGCGCGCCCCATGGGCTGATAGATGGAGATATTATGTCCGCAGCCAACATGTCATCCACTGCCCCTCGCACATGATCTCGCTCCGCCGGACTCATCCGATGCGAGTTCAACCGAATAGGAGCAGCGTCCCCTGTGTCAATATGATGGGAAAGCAGGGAGGTGCGTCCCAAGTCCAGATCGTCGGAGCTAAACACATCGGAAGAACTCAACAATAGCGCGCGAAGCGCGGAACGCTGTTTCCCGGAAAGGGAAGAATTTTCCCCGCACAGTTCGGCGATCCAGCGATTATCTGGGGCCGCAGGGCCCGAAACCCTGGCAACCATCTCCCGGCGGCCCAGATAATCCTGGGCTGTAAACGCCGTAGTGGCATGTGCCACAACCGTTCCAGCCGGCACACACACATTTTCCGTACTCCCATTAAGCACCTGCAAAAATGGCTGCTGGTCCGGCCGGATAATAGTCTGCGCCCCGACGAGCACCGATCCGCCCGTTATGGTAGCGGACGGCGATAACAAAACCCCAGTTGCTCCCTCCCGACCAGGTACAGGTTTCCGATATCGCAAGGGGATAAGCATCTGCGAGCCAGGTGGAATATCAACAGATACCTCGGACAACGCCTGCACCTGGCAGACCGGGGCAGGTCGCCCCCAGGGCGACGGCAGAAAAGTAATTTTTCGACCCCCCGGTAATGCGATACAGTTTTGATTAACTCTAATTAGAATGGGCATTTTGGCCAGAAAATCAGTTCCCAACAAACATGGAACCGCAAGGGACCTCGAGATCAATACAATTCCCGAGGGCAACACTCCCCCGATAGATATATTAGCGTCCACCTGGCCCACAATGCCTATGCTACCCCCGTTTGCCGCAACGCAGGAATCGTAAACCGGACGCACGGCCTCTGGTGGGATGCCCAACAGATGAAAAATGACATCCGATATAATGGTCGTGGACGCACCGGAGTCCACTAAAATGCGCACGTCAACCCCCTGTATAGAACCCGGGACAGTGGACGAACCAGTAGCGGCCGCGAAAACCCGCCGTGCCAATTTACGCCACTGCGTTACTGAGCGACATGGCCCAGTCGATGGCCTCCCGTTATTAACAACACCCGGATCGCGTGGCAATGGTGATGAATGAGGTGTCAAGCCTTGCCGGGTGTCTGGTGCGCACCGACTTGCCTTTCCAGGAGGGTCCTTTCTCGGCACGTCCGCTGTCGAGGCATCCTGCTGGGGCGGTCCTGGGATACGGGCCCAGCAGTCCCTGGCGTAATGGCCCTTACGACCGCAGCGGAAGCACTCGATGTCGTTGCGCCGCACCGCAGGCCCCCCATCCCGACGCTCCCGCGTCGGCGGCGCAGATCGCGACCCCGGTCCACCGCGGGCCGACCACTACGCAGAGGCGGCTGTCAGCTCCTGCGGGCCCCCCCCCGTCAGGAACGTACACCGCCTTCTTGGGATCCCATGCCAAGGCACCTCGCTTGAGGATGGGCCCCCCCGTCCACGCCGTGACTTGCTTCCAGCGGCGTAGATTAAATTGGGCATCAAGACACTTCGCGGCCGCCCGGGATGTCAGCTTTTCATGGCCACACACCGGCATAGGGATCCCCAAATCCCTGGACAGCTCGAGCATCTTGCCCAAAATTAGGGGTTCGAGTAGGTCAGGCTCCGTCTCCGGGTATGCGGCCATGGCTAACTCCAAGACAGCACCCCTGTATGCCACCGGCGATTCTTCGGGTGCCCGCTGGCGTTGAACGAACCGGCGGTGAGCATCATCCGGCGGCTCGTACGCATCCGCCATCTCATCAAAAACTCCTCTCAAGGTCTTCTTTTTTTCGGCCTTTATAGAACGGAAGAATCGCACCGACTCGTCGTCGAGAAGAGTTGTCAGAACTTCCAGGGCCTCTGCGTCAGTCCACCTGGCGGAGCGCACCGCCGCCAAAAATCTGCAGGCGAAAGCACTCCAGTCGCCACCGATGGAGAATTCTTTTACAGTTGTCAAGTGACGGCTGCGACTCCTTGCTGCGCCGTCTTCTGCAGGTGACTCGTCGTGTGGCATATTCAAGATGGCGTCGCACCGCAACGTGTCCAAGATGGCGGCCCCCCACCGCGGAGGGCGCAAGATGGCGGCTTCCCGCCGTTCTTCTCTTGCCACGCCCAAGATGGCGTCTTCGTGCCGCGTGGCAGATGGCGCTGGCAGCGCAGGCAAGACCGCGGCCTGCCGATCACCCCCGGGCCTCCCCGACGCCGTCGCCGGCGTGACGAGGTCGCACAGTTGCACCAGTACGGTTTTCAAGGTCTCCAGCTGCTCCGCCATCTGCCTCCATCGTAAGTCAGCGTCCTCCGGCGCGGACGGGTCCACCGACGCGGCGACATCTTAACCTCCCGGACCCGTACTCGTTCCCGCTCGGATCTCCTCCTCCATCGTAGGCAGGTCCACTGCCTGAGGAAGGTCGTCGTCGTCGGATGATGTAGCAGACGATGGTGCAGGAATATTCTTCTTCTGAGCTGTTTTGACATGCCGTTTAACTTCTGACACCAGTGTAATAAAGGACTCTTTCACTGTCTGTCTCCGTTGTCCTTTATTTGGGTTCTTTACAACTTTGCCCCACACGGCCCTCGCTCAGAGCCTTCTCCGTCTCCAGCTTGGCAGCTGCCGTCGCTCACGTAGCCTTTTCTCCTCGCTCCCGATACAGCTGCGCTGCTGGCTCTCCTCTCAGCCTCTCCGCCTCTGGTGCAGTCTCTCAGCTGCTCTCTCTGCAGCCCCACCGCTGCTCTCTGGTTCCCCCGTGCCCGGACACCGCTGGCCAATGGTGCCGAGTCCGTCGTGTGGCGATCGTGCCACTCTCCACCTGCGTGGCCTCCTCCCGTCTTTATTCTCACACTCTCCCCTCGTCTCTTCCGGTTACCGCCCTTAAGAGCTTTCTCTTCTCCCCCCACGTGACCTAACTCCACCCCCAGTTACATCATATCCGCGAGGCCGTTTACGCCCGCATTACAGTAGTATAGTGTAGTGTGGTAGTGTGTAATGTATAGTGTATAGTAGTGTAGTGTATAGTAGTGTAGTGTATAGTGTAGTGTATAGTAGTGTAGTATATAGTGTAGTGTCTAGTGTAGTGTATAGTGTAGTGTATAGTTTAGTGTATAGTGTAGTGTATAGTGTAGTGTATTGTATAGTGTAGTGTATAGTGTAGTGTATAGTGTAGTGTGTAGTGTATAGTGTAGTGTGGTAGTGTATAGTAGTGTAGTGTGTAGTGTATAGTAGTGTAGTGTATAGTAGTGTAGTGTATAGTAGTGTAGTGTATAGTAGTGTAGTGTATAGTAGTGTAGTGTATTGTAGTGTAGTGTATAGTAGTGTAGTGTATAGTAGTGTAGTATATAGTGTAGTGTATAGTAGTGTAGTGTATAGTAGTGTAGTATATAGTGTAGTGTATAGTAGTGTAGTGTATAGTGTAGTGTATAGTGTAGTGTATAGTAGTGTAGTGTATAGTAGTGTAGTGTATAGTAGTGTAGTGTGGTAGTGTGTAATGTATAGTAGTGTAGTGTATAGTGTAGTGTATAGTAGTGTAGTGTATAGTACTGTATAGTAGTGTATAGTAGTGTAGTGTATAGTAGTGTATAGTGGTGTAGTGTATAGTATAGTAGTGTATAGTAGTGTAGTGTATAGTAGTGTATGGTATAGTAGTGTATAGTATAGTAGTGTAGAGTATAGTAGTGTATAGTAGAGTAGTGTATAGTATATTATGGTATAGTATAGTAGTGTATAGTATAGTAGTGTATATTAGTGTATAGTGTAGTGTGTAGTATAGTAGTGTATAGTAGAGTGGTGAATAGTATAGTAGTGTATAGTAGTGTACAGTAGTGTACTGTATAGTAGTGTATTGTATAGTAGTGTAGTAGTGTACCACACCCGGCTGCATTTGTCTCCCTAGTGGCGATGTGTGCACACTGCACCAGGTATTCCTTTGAGGCTGAGTCGACCTAGGGGAGGCTCAGAACCGGTTCAGATAATCGTCACTGATGTTGGCCGTGAGTGGGAATCGAACTTGGGTCGCCAGGTTCGTGGCGCGACGCGCTAAGAGGTTCTGTGCCTCCCCTAGGTCGACTCAGCCTCAAATAAATACCTGGTGCAGTGCGTAAAAACATCGCCACTGGGGAGACAAAGGCGGCCGGGCGTGGTGCTGGCCACCCACCTTCTCGTGTGCCGTTCTGGCCTTCATAGTTGCTCGCTAACAGCACTTGCCCCTACAGTCTGTTAAGGCTACACGGGGGATCTTTGTTGCATGTGTTGGTCTGTTTCCCTCTCTTGCAGATCGGTGAATGTTTTGTGCGCAACGCTTACCCAGAGCCCCTCATCACCTGGTACAAGGATTCCCTGCCCCTGCGGCCATCACCTGGTAGGTAGATCTGCTGGTGAATGTATCTGTCGGTGAATATCCGCTGGTGAATGTGTAATGGGTTCCGGAGACACTTGTAGAGGTAACTTCTTTATTACAATACAACACTCCAACACTCCTGATACTCTGTTACAGCCTAGGTACACAGCCTAGGTACACAGCCTAGCGACACAGCCTAGGTACACATCCTAGGTACACAGCCTAGGTACACTGCTCTGGCTACACTCTGGGGTCCTCCGGCTACAATCCCCCTAGGGGAGGCTACCTAACCCGACCCAGCCAAGGTGCGGGTCTGGACTCTGGCTTCCTCGGAACTCGCCCTCACAAGGACGTAGAGCCGGGAGTCCCAGAGTCCCACCACTGGCCCTCACAGCGTCCCGGCCCTTACAAGGACAAGCGGGACGAGGGGGTACAGGGTCCTAAGCTGGCTGGTCTCGGGTCTTGAGCTACAACTGGCCCCGATCGGCCAGGGAGCTGCCCTTTTATGCCTCGTGCCCAACGAGGGGTGGGGTTGTGTGCGCCCCCAGATATCCACAGAGCACACACAGCCCCCCTGTTGGTGGCGCCAAGGGGCTTAACTGTCTGGGGTGCCTGGGATCCCAGCGCCTGGCGCCGAGGGCTTCTCTGCCTCGGATCCCAGAGCCTCCAGCAGCCCCTCCCCTCCTATGGCACTACACACGTATCTGTCGGTGAATATGTCTGCGATAGTGTAGTGTATAGTGTAGTGTGTAGTAGTGTAGTGTATAGTAGTGTATAGTAGTGTATAGGTAGTAGTGTAGTGTATAGTAGTGTGTAGTGTAGTGTATAGTGTAGTGTATAGTGTAGTGTATAGTGTAGTGTGTAGTAGTGTAGTGTATAGTAGTGTATAGTGTAGTAGTGTAGTGTATAGTAGTGTGTAGTGTAGTGTATAGTGTAGTGTATAGTAGTGTATAGTGTAGTGTAAAGTAGTGTGTAGTGTAGTGTATAGTAGTGTGTAGTGTAGTGTATAGTGTAGTGTGTAGTGTAGTGTATATAGTAGTGTAGTGTGTACTAGTGTATAGTGTAGTGTATAGTAGTGTACAGTGTAGTGTATAGTGTAGTGTATAGTGTAGTATATAGTAGTATAGTGTATAATGTAGTGTATAGTGTAGTGTATAGTAGTGTAGTGTATAGTAGTGTAGTGCGTAGTGTAGTGTATAGTGTAGTGTATAGTGTATTGTAGTGTATAGTGTAGTGTATAGTGTAATGTATAGTGTAGTGTATACTGCTACGTGTTGCAGGGAGTAAACATCGCCACTGCGGAGACCAAAGCCGGCAGGGCGTGGTGCTGGCCACCCACCCCCTCGTGTGACACTCGCTAACAGCACTTGCCCCTACAGCCTGTTAAGGCCACGCGGGGGATCTTTGTCTGTGTGTGTGCGCCGCTAGACGTGAAAGTGACGAGGAAGGTGGCGACGGAGTCCGATGGCACCTTCGCCGTGACGTCCGTCCTGCACTACCAACTGCAGAGGCGGGACGTGGGAGCCGGGTATCGCTGCGTGGTCAACTACACCATGCCGGGCGGCCGGAGCGAGACCGTTGCCTCGGAGACGATTCACGTGACGGTGCATTGTGAGTACGGGCGGAACACAGCAGACACAACAGACACGCGTACACGACAGTTCAAGTTCATTGATTAGGTGTAGCCCTGTGAGCCATTCGGCTCTTGAATCGGGTGCAACCGCAACAGACAAAAAACTAAAACATGAACAAGAAACATCTTAAAGTGAATGTGTGACTGAGTGCAAACAGAAAATCCAAGAAAAGACAGGAAAATATTGCAGAAAATACACCGTACACCAAACGCTGTGAAACAACCAACAACAACAACCACAAGACAACTTAGATTAAGGCCATCAGTCTAACTCTGTACTACAACAACACAAACATGGCTAAACCAATACACTTTTCGAAATCACCAAAATAAAGCCATGAAAGCAATGAAACAGCGATCATTGGAACTGTGACGGAATTTTCACAATATGTACTACCAGAACCCTGCAGCCACAGCTGGCTGCATGAGTCACTCCACAGACGGATGTGCATGACATGGACAACAAAAATACATCATTAGACCTTCTTTGCCAGTACCAAAATGTAATAATAGTAATAATAGGGGTTTTCCCCTTTTTTCTGGCAACAAAACTGAAACCTTTTTACGAGGATTCGTGTAACTGCATTAACCACAATACTTGCGGTCAAAATGTAAACAAAAAACACACTCTGATAACACTGGTCAACACACTTTTTCTGGCATAAGGTATTCCAACGGTTTTATTTTGGGGTGCTGATTCCAAATCTGGCATCAGTTTTTGTCTATCACATCAGGTTTTTGAGATATCAAATATTACATTTTCAATAAAAACAGCAAATTTATGCTCATTACGAATAGCTAAACAGACATCCATACAAGAATAAGATAAGATACAATATACAATAATAATGAACAAACATTTAATGAGCCGTAGCACAAAGTTGTGAGAGTGACTGCATGTAATGTGAAGTGAATGCATATTACCGTGTAAAAATGAATTGTGAAGATAACAAAAATATGTACTGAAAGGTCATTCACAATCGTGATGTTGCATCTGCATAAACGATCTCTTCTTTGACGATCTCCGATGTACAGCTTGTGGAATGTCTCTCATCAAGGACCAGCATTAATCTGCCATCATGTTTTCAAGGACAATGTGAATGTCTGCGGGCGGTGGGGGATGTGTAGATCCACCCGGGAGGGTGTCCCTCATCCTGGAGTCTCCACGCGTCGCCGTGACGGAGGGAGACCCGGTCCGTGTTGAGGTGCCGTGCTGATTGGATTCCCCCCCTCCCCAGGTCCACTTCTACCGGGTGAGAAGGCGGCGATGATGACGATGATTGATGATGATTATGATGATGATGACGGTGATGATGATGATGACGACGATGATGATGATGGTGACGACGATGACGATGATGATGACGATGACGATGATGATGATGACGATGATGACGATGATGATGACGACGACGATGATGACGATGATGATGATGACGATGATGACGATATGATGACGACGACGATGATGACGATGATGATGACGACGACGATGATGACGACGACGATGATGACGACGACGACGATGAATGACGACGACGATGATGACGACGACGATGATGATGATGATGATGACGACGACGACGACGACGACGACGATGATGATGATGATGACGTATGATGATGATTGACGATGATGATGACTGCTGAGCGTGAGAGTTGTGGGCGGCGGCGATGCCACCACCGCCGCTGTCGGCCATTTGCTGCACTCGTGGTAGGTGAGGTGGAGTGTGGGGGCAGTCACGGGGGGCAGCACGGGGGGCAGCCTCGCGGCTGTCAGCTGGGGGCAGCAAATCGAGCGTTTGCCCACAGCACGAGGCTCACAATGGCGACGCCGCGGGAGACATCCCCCCTCCCCCCCTCCCCCCCCCGCTCCCCCCCTCCCCGCGCCCCCCCCCGCCCGTCAGAGCTCCCCGACGTGGGTGGACTACGGCCACGCGGCCACAGCGGGGGGGGACACGCTCACCCTGCCCGCCGTCACCCGCGGCGGCCACAGCGGCACCTACGGCTGCCGCGTCCGCGGCGTCCGGGGACCTCTCAGCGCCAGCGTGGAGCTGCTGGTGAACTGTGAGCGGCGGGGGGGAGAGGGGGAGAGGGAGGGGGAGTTTGCGTGAGGCCGCGTGTCTGTTGTGACAGAGGAGGAGGAGGTGGAGACGTCACGAAGGGAGGTGGAAGTTTTTCGAGCGGATTTCTTTAAGACGCCGCCGATATCCCGGGACGGAATTGCGCGTCGTGCGTTCGAGTGATTGTTGTTCTCGTCGTCGTCGTCGTTGTTGTTGTCGTTGTTGTTGTGTTGCTATGAGAGGGAGAGACGCCCGGGCCCAGGCGTCGAACCCACGCCGTCTGGAGGCCACTTGCTTTCAGCCGCATGGCGCCTCTCCAGCGTCGCGCTCATCGTCTGTCTTCCTCGCCAGACGCGCACGACGTGAAGCTGCTCAACACAGTGCCACCAGCACCACCACCACCACCAGCACCAGCGCCACACCACCAGCACCAGCACCAGCGCCACCACCACCACCGCCATCGTGCAGGTGACCAGCGCCACCTCGTCGCCGGGATAGCCACCCACAAGTGGAGAGAGGTACCCCGTCAGTGTC
>NW_026890950.1:0-89179 GCF_015708825.2 Lethenteron reissneri
GTGAGTGAATAAGTGACTGAGTGAGTGGTTGAGTGGGTGAGTGAGTGGGTGAGTGAGTGGGTGAGTGTGTGGGTGAGTGGGTGGGTGGGTGAGTGGGTGAGTGGGTGGGTGAGTGAGTGAGTGGGTGAGTGGGGGGGTGAGTGGGTGAGTGGGTGAGTGTGTGGATGAGTGGGTCAGTGAGTGAGTAGGTGAGTGATTGTGGTGAGTGAGTGAGTGAGTGGGGAGTGACTGAGTAAGTGAGTGACTGAGTGACTGAGTGGGTGACTGAGTGAGTGACTGACTGAGTGAGTGACTGAGTGAGTGACTGACTGAGTGACTGAGTGGGTGAGTGACTGAGTGAGTGACTGAGTGACTGACTGAGTAAGTGGCTGAGTGAGTGAGTGACTGAGTGAGTGACTGAGTGACTGACTGAGTGACTGACTGAGTGAGTGACTGAGTGACTGAGTGAGTGACTGAGTGAGTGACTGACTGAGTGACTGAGTGAGTGACTGAGTGACTGACTGACTGAGTGACTGAGTGAGTGATTGAGTGACTGAGTGACTGGCTGAGTGACTGGGTGAGTGACTGCGTGACTGAGTGACTGAGTGGGTGACTGAGTGACTGAGTGGAGTGAGTGACTGAGTGACTGACTGAGTGACTGACTGAGTGAGTGACTGAGTGAATGAGTGACTGACTGAATGACTGACTGAGTGAGTGAGTGACTGAGTGACTGGCTGAGTGTGGGTGAGTGACTGAGTGAGTGACTGAGTGGGTGACTGAATGAGTGACTGAGTGAGTGACTGAGTGACTGACTGACTGAGTGACTAACTGAGTGGCTGAGTGAGAGAGTTGGTGAGTGGCTTAGTGGGTGAGTGAGTGAGTGTGGTGAGTGTGTGAGTGTGTGAGTGAGTGGGTGAGTGAATCACCATCATCATAATCACCAACACCACCATCACCATCATCACCACCAACACCACCATCACCATCACCACCACCATCATCGCCACCAACACCACCATCATCATCATCACCATCACCACCATCACCACCACCACCATCACCACCACCATCACCACCATGCCATCACCACCATCATCATCAACACCACCACCATCATCACCACCATCGCCATCACCACACAATCACCACCACCATCACCGCCACCACCATCACCACCATCATCATCATCATCACCACCACCATCATCACCACCATCACCATCATCACCACAATCACCACCACCATCACCGCCACCACCATCACCACCATCACCTCCACCACCATCACCACCACCATCACCACCACCACCACCATCATCACCACAATCACCACCACCATCACCGCCATCACCATCACCACCATCATCATCACCACCACCATCATCACCACCATCACCTCCACCACCACCATCACCACCACCATCACCACCACCATCATCACCACCATCACCACCACCATCACCACCAACACCACAATCATCATCATCACCAACACCACCACCACATCATCACCACCACCAACACCACCATCACCCCATCATCATCACCACCACCCAACACCACCAACACCACCATCACGACCACCACCACCATCACCACCACCAACACACCATCACTAACACCACCATCACCACCATCACCACCACCATCACCACCACCACCAACACCACCATCACCACCACCATCACCACCACCAACACCATCATCACCACCACCACCATCACCACCACCATCACCACCACCATCACCACCACCACAATCATCACCAACACCACCACCATCATCATCACCAACACCACCATCACCACCACCACCACAATCTCATCACCACCACCAACACCACCATCACGACCACCACCATCACCACCACCAACACCACCATCACCAACACCACCATCACCACCAGCATCACCACCATCACCACCACCACCACCATCACCACCACCATCACCACCACCACCAACACCACCATCACCACCATCACCATCACCACCACCACCAACACCACCATCACCACCACCACCATCACCACCACCATCACCACCACCATCACCACCACCATCACCACCACCATCACCACCAGCACCACCACCATTACCATCACCACCACCATCACCACCATCACCACCAACACCACAATCATCATCATCACCAACACCACCACCACCATCATCACCACCACCAACACCACCATCACCACCATCATCATCACCACCACCAACACCACCAACACCACCATCACGACCACCACCACCATCACCACCACCAACACCACCATCACTAACACCACCATCACCACCATCACCACCACCACCATCACCACCACCACCAACACCACCATCACCACCACCATCACCACCACCAACACCATCATCACCACCACCACCATCACCACCACCATCACCACCACCATCACCACCACCACCACAATCATCATCACCAACACCACCACCATCATCATCACCAACACCACCATCACCACCACCACAATCATCATCACCACCACCAACACCACCATCACGACCACCACCATCACCACCACCAACACCACCATCACCAACACCACCATCACCACCAGCATCACCACCATCACCACCACCACCACCATCACCACCACCATCACCACCACCACCAACACCACCATCACCACCATCACCATCACCACCACCACCAACACCACCATCACCACCACCACCATCACCACCACCATCACCACCACCATCACCACCACCATCACCACCACCATCACCACCAGCACCACCACCATTACCATCACCACCACCATCACCACCATCACCACCAGCACCACCACCACCCGAATGTGATAGGACGTGTGATTTATGAAACGTTTCTTTAAAATCACTCGGTTTTTTCATTCAGTTGTATTCATTGTAAGTGTGCGTAGATAGTGTGTGTGTGTCTATGTGTATGTGTGTGTGAGTCCATATGTGTGTGTAACTCCATGTATGTGTCTAAAGTCGATGTCTGTCTGTGTGAGTCCATGTATGTGTGTCTAAAGTCGATGTCTTTGTGCGTGTGGGCCAATGTTTGTGTGTAAGTCCATGTGTGTGTCTGCACATGAAACAGGAGTTGTGTTGAGATGTTAAAACACAAAACAGAAACCTTTCGCAAGGAATCACGTCACTGAATTAGCCACACGAGGTGCTACTACTGTACGTGTTACATTTTATTTTGGTCTTTCGCTAAGAGTCACCTAGATAGGTTAAACATTAATATGTGTACACCTCCCACCACCCCTGTACCCCCCTACCCCTCCTGCACCCCTCATCCAGCAGTGGATAGAGTCTACCCTACGCGATATTGACTCTAGACGTGAGTATTGAGAAAGACATCCAAGGAATGTGCTTAAATAAACAACTTGGAGGCCACAATCGATTCTTGGCCAGAGCCTAAGCCACCACCCCTTGCTAATAAGTGACGTGTCGAGTCAACAGCCCACTGAGTCCTCAACACAGACGCGGGCGGGGTGGGTGGGTTGGAGAGCAGCGACCTCCACTCTCGGTCAAGTCGCGTGCTGACTCGCATCTTGCATGCTGCTGCTACTGCTGCACCATTGCTGCTGCTGCTACTGCTGCTACTGCTGCACCATTGCTGCTGCTGCTGTGGTGCTGTTGCTGGTACCTCTATCAGCCAAGCCTCTCATCATCACCTGCTCCTGTGTGGGTGAGTGGGTGGATGAGTGTGTGGGTGGGTGAGTAGGTGAGTGGATGAGTGGGTGGGTGGGTGAGTGGGTGGGTGAGTGAGTGGGTGGATGAGTGTGTGGGTGAGTGTGTGAGCGACTGGGTGAGTGAGTGAGCGACTGGGTGAGTGAGTGGGCGAGGGGTGGGTGGGTGGATGAATGGGTGTGTGAGTGGGTAGGTGAGTGTGTGGGTGAGTGTGTGAGCGACTGGGTGGGTTAGTGTGTGAGCGACTGGGTGAGTGAGTGAGCGAGCGACTTGGTGAGTGAGTGGGTGGGTGAGTGGGCGGGTGAGTGGATGAGTATGTGGGTGAGTGTGTGAGTGGGTGGATGAGTGAATGAGTGGGTGAGTGAGTGACTGGGTGAGTGGGTGAGTGAGTGTGTGAGTGGTTGGGTGAGTGGGTGGGTGAGCGACTGGGTGAGTGAGTGGGTGTGTGAGTGGATGAGTGGGTGGATGAGTGTGTGGGTGAGTGTGTGAGCGACTGGGTGAGTGAGTGGGTGGGTGAGTGTGTGAGTGGGTGTTGAGTGTGTGGGTTAGTGTGTGAGCGACTGGGCGAGTGAGTGAGTGAGCGATTGGGTCAGTGAGTGTGTGAGTGTGTAGGTGGGTGTGTGAGTGAGTGGGTGTGTGAGTGGGTGGGTGAGTGGTGTGTGAGTGTGTAGGTGGGTGTGGTGAGTGGGTAGATGAGTGTGTGTGTGAGTGAGCGAGCGACTGTGATGAGTGAGTGAGTGGGTGTGTGAGTTGGTGGGTGATTGAGTGGGTGTGTGCGTGGGTGTGTGAGTGGGTGGGTGAGCGACTGGGTGAGTGGTGGGTGTGTGAGTGAGTGAGTGGGTGAGTGGGTGGGTAATAATATAATAATAGTACAATTTGTAACGCGCGCAAATTTGCAGACGTAGTGGCCGCAACTCAGAGGCGCGGAGCCAAGCTCAGAGTCACTCAAAAGCACGTGGTTGTAGAGGTGAGTTTTTAAGTGTCTCTTGAAGGAGGCGATTGAGGTGATGCTGCGAATGTGCAGAGGGATATGTTCCAGACTGTTGGGGCTGCCACCGAGAAGTGGCGCGTAGACACGATGACCATCCTGGATCTTGGTATCGAGAGGAGGTCGTGAGTCGCGCTGCGCAGGCATCTGCCGTGTGCTGAGCTGCAAGTTGTCAGTAATGAAGAAAGATACGGCAGGCAGGCGGATATGAAGGCGTTGTGGCAGAGGCAGGCGGTCTTGTATGTGACCCTGCTGGCGATGGGGAGCCAGTTGAGAGCGCGGAGACGAGCTAGTGAGTCGAGGCGGGAGAGTGAGTGTGGGCAATGACGACGCGTGCTAGGTTATTTTGTAGTCTTTGAAGTTCTTTAGGTTGCCAGCGGAGGTCCGGACTAGGACGGAGTTGCAATAGTCAAGGCGAGACCCAACTATGCAACATGCCAAAGTGTTGGCAATTTCAGTAGAGATGAGAGGACGTATGTGTCTAAGAGCCTTCAGGTGAAAGTTACATGAGCTGATGATATGGTGGTTTGACGGTCGAAGGATAAAGTTGAATCGAGGATGATACCGAGGTACCTGAAGTGGTCGGTGAACTTGTTGATGTGACCGAAGATGTGTATGTGTGTGGGGAGTGCTGCTGAATTGAGACGTTGCTTGTGTTGACATAAGAAGGGAGGGGCTGCTGGGGGCTCTGGGATCCAGGCCAAGTCCAGACGCTTAAGCCTCTGGGTGCCAGGCACTGGGTTCCCAGAGGGTCCAGACTATTAAGCCTCTGGGCGCCAGGCGTTGGGTTCCCAGGCGCTTAAGCCTTTTTGGCGCCGCCAACGGGGGGGGGGGGCTGTGTGTGCTCTGTGGGATGTCTGGTGGCGCACACGGCCCCACCCCTCGTTAGACTAGGCATAAAAGGAGAGCTCCCTGGACGATCAGGGCCCAGTTGTAACTCAAGACCCAAGACCCACGACCAGCCATCTGAAGACCCTGGGATGCTGCGAGAGCCAGCGCTGGGACTCTGGAACTCCCGACTCTACGACCTTGTGAGGGCGAGTTGCAGAGCGTAGCCAGAGTAGAGTATCTAGGCTGTGTAGCTAGGCTGTAACAGAGTATCAGGACTGTTGGAGAGTTGGACTGTTGGAGTGTTGTATTGTAATAAGAAGTTACCTCTACAAGTGTCTCCGGAACCCGTTACACTTGGTACCTAACATGATGGCACTGACTTTTTCGGATTAAGGGCTAGGTTGTGTGCAGTGAACCATTGTTGCATGGCGGTGGTACATTCCGAGAGCCTCTCGAATCCAGATGCATTGCTAGAATCGATGGCGGTGAATATAATCGTGTCATCCGCGTATGAGTGATGCTTAACACCGAAGCTTGCAATGAGCCGGCCGATCGGGGAAGTGTAGGCTGTGAAGAGCAGGGAACCTAGTACAGAGCCTTGGGGAACCCCCCATTTTGAGGGTGTGGAGTTTATCCTGTTATGTACGAAACTTGGGAACCCTAGCTACATACAATGTCTGCTGCCAGTTTATAGGGCTGAACATTGAAAATGTCTAAGTGTACAATTATTGCGATTACCATGTCTCTATAGTCGTGGTTGAAGAGACATTGTAATGTTTTTAAACTATTTTATCTTTTCCTGTATTTCTTGAAATTCTGTTTTGGCGGGTTAAGTAAAAACATGCCTTACAATGGCTGCCCATAAAAAAATTGTTTAATGCATTTGTTTTCGCCTATTTGTTTTAGTGGCCAGGTACTGGGCCGATTCTGCTGCGAGACCCGAGTGTGTGCTCGCCGGGGAGAGATGTAAAAATGTAGGTGAAGAATGAAATAAAAATTAATAAAATAAAATAATAAAATCACGACGTTTCGGAAGCAACACAAGCTTCCGTCTTCAGGTGAAACTGTCACAGCCAAATATCTGTATCACTTGAAGACGGAAGCTTGTGTTGCTTCCGAAACGTCGTGATTTTTATTTGATTTTAATTTCATTTTTTACCTACGTGACTTTACCGAAAAAAACTAAGAGTATGATTCCTTGCAGTCGTGAAAGCTTCAAATCTCGAAGATATCAAAATGGACGAGCGGTGCATGCATCAAGACGATGAGGAGCTGCAGCAGAAGCAGCAGTCTCCAAACAATTGGAAGGCTCCTTCACACACCAGGCAGAATGCAGCTCAGTCTGTGCAGCAAGTATCATCCTGCCTTGGCAGAGGCAGCAACCCAGACTTGTCAGTCTCCACAGGCTCAGCCAGTTAAGCACACCTCACCAGTGCCTAAGGTGTCTTCTGGCAGCAGTCAGCGACCGAGTGGAGAGGCGGCTTCTGATACGAACTCCCAAGGTGATCACTTGACTGCCCTTGTTCACACACACGTGCTGTCTAGCTATTAATAACATTTGAGGTTTTGTAAATTATATAATTTCACTAATAGGGGTTTTCCCCTTTTTTCTGGCAACAAAACTGACACCTTTTGCAAGGAATAATGCTTACATTAACACAATACTTGCAGTCAAATGCAAACAAAAACAATACTCTGATAATTTATGCATTGTTTTTGAAACTGATTGGTCCACACCAGAGACAGCTTTCTTTAGAGCCTCGTCTCATATGGTTTTGGACCAGATGACGCCAAGTATTGTGGTTAATGTAAGTATGATTCCTTGCAAAAGGTGTCAGTTTTGTTGCCAGAAAAAAGGTGAAAACCCCTATATTTTAGTATATTTTGGTACTGGCAAAGGAGGTCCCATGATGACGCCTTTTGGCGTCATCTGGTCGAACACCATATGAGACTAGGCTCTAAAGAAAGCTGTCTCTGGTGTGGACCAATCAGTTTCAAAGACAATGCATAAATTATCAGAGTATTGTTTTTTGTTTGCATTTGACTGCAAGTATTGTGGTTAATGTAAGTATGATTCCTTGCAAAAGGTATCAGTTTTGTTGCCAGAAAAAAGGTGAAAACCCCTATTAGTATATTTTGCTACTGGCAAGGGAGGGTCCCATGATGACATAATTTCAATGTATTATTCTGAAAGAAATTGTCCCTGCGTGTACTCGCCTTACCTGTCCGCTTTTTGCCACTTAACCAAATCCTCAGGCTGCGTGAAAGTGGTGCACGACATGCTGATGACTTCAAGCAACTGTGGCAGCAATTGGCCATCCGACCAAGAAGACATATTTCACCTCCTGGTAGTTTACCTGCTTTCGTTTAAATCCTCGTTTCCGTACTCATTGACATGTAAATTTTGTCCTCTAACCCCTCCCTCTCTCTGCCACTGCCCCCTCTGCCTATTTAAGGCCACTCCACAGAGACGATCTCCCTCTCTGTACCTGTGTTACTCTCTCTCTATGTATCTTGGTGATATCTGTCTGCTCATATGTCTGTCTATAGTTGTTCTGGTTAGAATTTTTGTTGCTATTTCATTTATACCTGATGATGATTGCTTGTGTTGCAATAGAAACGTCGTGATTTTTATTTTATTTTACTTTTATAATTTGAATTTTTTACCTACGTGACTTTACCGAAAAAACCTAAGAATATGAATCCTTGCAGTCACGAAAGCTTCAAATCTAGAATTCACAATAAGCATTTGATGTTTTAAAGAATTTGCTCTGCGGTCTGTATGTATGTAGGTGCACGGGAGAGAACATTTTGAAATATTAAAAAAAATCAAGGAAAGCCTGGAGCTGGTCCGAATGCTGCCCAAGGATGTTGTCAGTGTGTTGCGCAACCTGCAGCAACAACGGTACGTGAACACGAAATAGACACATCGCTGCTCGTGCGAGACAAGTTCCCGATTGCTGCTGTAATTAAATGGTAGCAACAGAAGGGAAGTAATAAAATGATAAAAAGAAAAATAATAAAATAATTCTCACGACGTTTCGGCCACAACGCAAGCAGCCGTCCTCAGGTGAAAACCAGGTCTGTCGGAAAGACAGCGTCTGAATGAAACAGCACACGTGCTTGGAGCATGTATATAAGCTGGGTTGGAAGGGGGGGGGAAAGGGGGAGCCTTGACAAAATAATTTGCATATCAAGAGGAATTTAGCATATTTCCATATCCCCTCCCTTTGATGCTGCTAATCCTGCATAATGCACGGGCATGAGTAGTACTAATCACATACCTGCATTTGCCATAAATATGCTAAATTCCTCTTGATATGCAAATTATTAGTGAATAATGTTTTCTCCTGGAAGAATCGTTTTAATTTTAAATCATTCACAGAGAATGTTTTGTATTATTGCAACGAATACATTTGACAACGCTTTATTAAATTTGACATCCTGCACCGAAATTTTAATTTGAAGCTGTTATTGTTTGCCTGTTGACTGTTCGACTTTCAAACAGCCATTATTCAATTCATGTTCATGCTGATGCAAATCTGTCTTGATTTTCCAGCTGCTACTCCATTATACACTGCACAACTACATAATGTTACATACAAATCTGACATGTTACATACAAATCTGAATTTGAAGGTACTATTGGTTTCACAGTGACACTTGCTCACCTACTTTCAAGCAGTCATTGCCATCCGGTTAGAGCAATGCAGTTGCGAAGTTTGTTCCAATTGACGTGATTGACAAACGGCTTCCTGTTGGATGCACCAAAGTGTTGCTTTTTAAATCCTTTATATTAAGTTCGCTTGCTTGCGCGCTTACGACCGTGCAAATCTTTCGGTCGTTTTTTAACCCACTTCCCGTGATCCAATCGAGCTGACATTTTGCACGCAGACTCGTTGTGCGTGACAATTTATTTTCGTGAAAAAAATTTCCTAAATTTTCCACTTTTTAGGAAAACATTTTTGTCATATTTAATTTAAAATACCAATGTGATAAAAATAAAACTCTTACTCAAGAAAAACAGAAATGAATAATAAAATAAAACCGATGCCACGCATATAAAGGATTTATAGTGAAAAACTTTGTTTTTACGGGTTAATTTTTTATTTTGGATTCGAAATGTTGGAAAGGCAATGCTTTGCAAGATCACATTTTTGTATTTTATTAATATTTTCCTCTGACATACTATATGGGAGATGCTGAGCATGACAGATGCATGGACACTGAACTTTCTGTATAATTCCCGACTGGTATGTGTGAGTTGGTAAAGGTGTGAAGCATCAACATACGTGGAGATTTGTGCATGGCTCGCTGTGGGCAATGTATATAGGATGGTCACCCACGCTGAACCCAACCTAGCTTATGAGATCAGATGCATTGCAGTTGATGTTGTGATAAGCATGTGGGGCATTATCAGAGTTTAACTCATTGGAATGTGGATTATATCTTCATATTTTAACTTTAAGCACATGTCCATCTTATGATCCAAATGGAAAATATCTAAAAAAAGATTTCCATATTCAAAAATTATGCAATATATCAATATTCAGTGTCTATGTAATGTAAATAACTCCCATGTTGGTTATGAATACTGAGCAGTAGTTCATTGACATCAGGTTGTGCAATGAGAAAAGATGCAGTTGTCATGTGCATCAACCACTATTTTTTGGGTTTTTAAAATCCTTTATATTAAGTTCACTTGCTTGCGCGCTTAGGACCGTGGAAATCTTTTGGTCGTTTTTTAACCCACTTCTCGTGATCCAATCGAACTGACATTTTGCACACAGACTCGTTGTGCGTGACAATTAATTTTTGTGGAAAATGTTTTCCTAAATTTTCCACTTTTTAGGAAAAAAAAATGTTTCACTAACACAATCATATATTTTTCCTAAACACAGAAAATTATTCAAGAAAACAACAAAAATGTACAATATAAACAATCATACAAAAACTGAAAACCTTATAATCCTTATATACGACTTTCCTTATATTTAATTTAAAATACCAATGTGATTAAAATGAAACTCTTACTCAAGAAAAACAGAAATGAATAATAAAATAAAACCGATGCCACGCATATAAAGGATTTATAGTGAAAAACTTTGTTTTTATTTTATTTGACTTTTATTAATTTTAATTTTTTACCTACGTGACTTTACCGAAAAAACCTAAGAATATGAATCCTTGCAGTCACGAAAGCTTCAAATCTAGAATGAAAAAATAAAATTAAACCGATGCCACGCATATAAAGGATTTATAGTGAAAAACTTTGTTTTTACGGGTTAATTTTTGGGGTTTTTTCTCCCTCCCAGATACGTGACGGAATTGCGTGGCAGGCCGTCCAACCTCAGCCGACACGGAAGCGAGTGTTCACAGGAAGTCTTGGCCGGCAGCCAGGGACCCTCCAGTGCCGGCGAAGGTTCCTCATCAGGTGACGCAAGCTCTCCCTGCTCGGCGCAGCACATTTCTCTGCACGGGACGTGGCGGCACGCGGGCGAATTGAAAGACGCGACACAATTTGCCACAAAGTGATACGCAGTCTTCTTGGTTCTTTCGGTAAAGTCGTCACGTAGAAGGGAAGTAATAAAATAATAAAAATAAAACACGATAAAATACAATTCTCACGACGTTTCGACCACAACGCAAGCAGCCGTCCTCAGGTGAAGAACAGGTCTGTCAGACGCTGTCTTCCCGACAGCTCTGTTCTCCACCTGAGGACGGCTGCTTGCGTTGTGGCCGAAACGTCGTGAGAATTATTTTATGATGTTTTATTATTTTATTACTTCCCTTCTACGTGATGACTTTACCGAAAGAACCAAGAGGATGAATTCAATATTACTCGTATATGTGTTGAGGTGTAAATGTTTTTATTGCGAATGCTCATCCACTGGTTGCAGGCGTTGCACAGAATGTTGTGACGGGTGAAGCAAATGGATCCAATGGTCCCCCACGGCCACCGGACGGAGACAACCCACGGGCCCGGCTTGGAACCCTGCCGGACAGCGGCAAGCCTGGCAACGCTCTTTACAAGTAAGTGCCCTTTAGGTGCATCATCGTCGCCACCTTTAAACATCGTCGTCATTTTTCGATTTAAAGCTTTCGTGACTGCAGGGATTCATCTTCTTGGTTCTTTCGGTAAAGTCACCACGTAGAAGAGAAGTAATAGAATAATAAATATAAAACATAATAAAATAATATAATAATATAATATACATGATAAAATAATTCTCACGACGTTTCAGCCACAACGCAAGCAGCCGTAACGTCGTGAGAATTATTTTATTATGTTTTATTTTTATTATTTTATTACTTCCCTTCTACGTGACTTTACCGAAAGAACCAAGAAGATGAATCCCTGCAGTCACGAAAGCTTTAAATCGAAACGCAAAATTCGTAATGGTGTTTGGGCTGATTTTTGCACTTGGATTTCCAATAAAAAATGTCATTATTTTCCATAGGGATATACAGTACAAGCAATGTAAGTGTTGCTTCACATGTTATTTCTAATCGCAATGTTGACGGAGTAAAAATGTGCAAGTTAATGTAATACAGCCGTACAAAGTACTTGTTCGTGCTTCTTGTATTTGGTATTAACATTTTGGAGCCTTGTGTGTTGTTGTTTTTTCGTGTCTCAAGCTTCCTGAAACAAATCGACTGCTTGGAGTTTTTGGAGAATTTCACTTCACGTGGATTGTCGAGTGTCCAACAGCTGATGGACGTTACTCTACAGGCAAGTTCCTACGGACGCTTCCATGCAAACTACGCGTGTTTTTTAACGTTTACAGGATTGGGATTTATTTTTAAGTTGTGCAAGTTTTTCTGCAACATAAAAAATGCACAAAGAAGCTTGGAGAAGATGGAAGGTTGGAATTAAACTTGTAAAGAGTTAATACGTGTGTGGGTGAGTGGTGAGTGGTGAGGGTGAGTGGTGAGCGTGAGTGGTGAGGGAGAGGGGTGAGTGGTGAGGGAGAGGGGTGAGTGTGAGTGGTGAGGGTGAGTGGTGAGGGTGAGTGGTGAGTAGTGAGGATTGTCGTGCCACAAGAGGGGGCTCTGGGACCCTAGGCAGAGAAGCCCTTGGCGGCAGGCGCTAGGATCCCAGGCACCCCAGACACTTAAGCCTCTTGGCGCCAGGCGCTAGGATCCCAGGCACCCCAGACAGTTAAACCCCTTGGCGCCACCAACGGGGGGGGGGGGGGACTGTGTGCGCTCTGTGAGATATCTGGAGGCACACACAACCCCACCCCTCGTTGGGCACGAGGCATAAAAGGGCAGCTCCCTGGCCGATTGGGGCCAGTCGCAGGTCAAGACCCGCCAGCCAGCCAGCTTAGGACCCTGTACCCCCTCGTCCCGCTTGTCCTTGTAAGGGCCGGGGCGCTGTGAGGGCCAGTGGTGGGACTCTGGGACTCCCGGCTCTACGTCCTTGTGAGGGCGAGTTCCGAGGAAGCCAGAGTCCAGACCCGCACCTTGGCTGGGTCGGGTCAGGTAGCCTCCCCTAGGGTAGTTGTAGCCGGAGGACCCCAGAGCGTAGCCAGAGCAGTGTACCTAGGCTGTGTACCTAGGCTGTGTACCTAGGCTGTGTACCTAGGCTGTGTACCTAGGCTGTGTATCTAGGCTGTGTACCTAGGCTGTAACAGAGTATCAGGACTGTTGGAGTGTTGTATTGTAATAAAGAAGTTACCTCTACAAGTGTCTCCGGAACCCATTACACGTGGATACCGAAACATGCAAATAAGAAACATTGACAACTGCAAAAAAGTAGATGGGCTTCGGCAAGGGAACATCACTGGACTGCATTGTGGCTGGGAAACAAGACCGGTGTTGGAGTGGCATCCAAAGTAGAGCACACATCACCAAGAGGATGACCACCACAGAGATTCGAGTTGTGAGATTAGTTCGTGTGTAGTTGATAGATGGATCGTCACATAGCTCGAGTGAGGAGGCTGAGGAGTCCTGATCCAGTAGTGGGTACAAATAAAACACATTCCTCCTGCGGAGGGAGCGGGTAGGAACGTTGGGTTGCTCGGTCAATGGCCAACTGTGAGGGCCGGGCACAAGCCGTCGTGAGTAGGTTAAACGTTGAGTTTTATAAGGGCACCACGGGGTGACCAGCCCCTCCCCACCCAGCCCCACCCCTCCCCACCCAGCCCCTCTCCACCCTCCCCACCCAGCCCCTACCCACCCTCCCCTCCCCACCCTCCCCTCCCCACCCAGCCCCTCCCCACCCTCCCCTCCCCACCCAGCCCCACCCCTCCCATTTTTGGATGCACGACGGACAGACACAATAATCCCCTGTGGGCTGGTGGAACCAGGTGGTTCCTACCAGTACTACCGACTGATTTTGTACATTAATTACTCTGAGGAATACACGTCGTCAGAAATTTGAAGAATGTTGTATCGTACACTATGGGAACCTCATTTGCCAGTAAAAATATCATAATTGTTTTTTTACCCTTCTATCTGGCAACATAACTGACACCTTTTTACAAGGAGTCATGTTTGTATAGACCGCAATACTTGTCTCGGGTGTGGACCAATCAACTTCAAGGACAGTGCATACATTATCAGAGTTATGTTTTTTGTTTGCATTATGACTGCAAGGTATTGCGGTCTATACAAACATGACTCCTTGTAAAAAGGTGTCAGTTTTGTTGCCAGATAGAAGGGTAAAAAACCAATTATCAATGTTGTATCGCTGAACAAATTTGGTGTGTGTGTGTGTGTGTGCATATTTTCTGTGTTTCGCTGGATTTTAGGACTTGGATGAACTGGGAGTCCCAGAAGCCAAAAAGCAACTGCTATTGAGTGGAATCGAAGAGCATGGTGTGTCGACCACGATCTCCAGCGAGACGACGCTGCAGCGCTCGTCCAGTGAGGAGACAGTCCACCTCAGCTCCGAGGACGACAACGATGACGGCATCGACACCAAGGATGGCATCCGTGCCAAAGTGTTCCCAGCGCTGCGGCCCTCTGGCAGTCATCTGTCCTCTGTCGGCAATCGGTATCGCAAAAGCAGCATTGCCAAATACAATTTGCGAGCGCACGCTCGCCAAGCCGTTGACTTTCCTCGTGCTGGCAGCTGGGGAGGCAGTAGCAGCCTGGAGGTGCCCAGGAGCAAGATGCCAAAATTGTCTTCATGCTCTGACATCGAAGAAGAGGAGGGGCTGGAGTGAGGAGAGGAGGGGGGTGAGCGATAGATGGATGATGGTGGGAGGTTGTGTGGGCCGTGGGATGCACGTTGTATGAAAAGCCCTTGGGGTAAATAAGCTGGTGTCTTTCGATTTAAAGCTTTCGTGACTGCAGGGATTCATCTTCTTGGTTCTTTCAGTAAAGTCACGGTCGACAGACCTGTTCTCCACCTGAGGACGGCTGCTTGCGTTGTGGCCGAAACGTCGTGAGAATTATTTTATGATGTTTTATTGTTATTATTTTCCTTCTACGTGACTTTACCGAAAGAACGACGTTTCGGCCAGAACGCAAGCAGCCGTCCTCAGGTGAAGAACAGGTCTGTCGAGAAGACAGAGTCTGTTTTTATTTATTATTATTTTATTTCCATTCTACGTGACTTTACCGAAAGAACCAAGAAGATGAATCCCTGCAGTCACGAAAGCTTTAAATCGAATTTCCTTTGAGCTTGCTTGCATAGTTTTTTTTTTTACAGAATGCAGTCAATAAAACATAAAGCTGCATCTTGGCTTTACTACCCAAGGCAGGAACTTGTCTCTTCCAAGAAAGAAGTGAATGACTTGTCAGTTTTGTTCCTTCTTAATTTTGGAGCTTTCGTGACTGCAGGAATTATTCTTGGTTTTTTCGGTAAAGTCAAGTATAACGATAAAACGTGCCGTTTAAGTCATCTGGAGTTGAAATATACAACACGTTTTGTTTCCATGCAGAGGAGATAGCCATGTTCAGAGCAATGTGTTTTTTTGTTGTGTTGCATTTGCTCGACTGTTCAAAGATCGTTTCAAATCTGCATCTATTGGAAGGATGAACACGAAGTGGGAAGGTTTTTGCAAAATCAGATGTTCTTGTACTCCAGAAGATTGTTGTACGGGGCCTGTCTGCTATAACCTACTTGATAACAACCCCAAAAATGCCTAAGTAAAGTTGATTTGTGACATGTTCCATTCTGCAAAGTTTTATAGACTTTGCTGCTGGTAGCAGATGTAGAGAGAACAACACCTGTCTACACTTAGTGTTCATGGAACTGTCTTAAGCGTATATATGCAGTGGGTTTTTTTTTAAATCCATTATATTAAGTTCATTTGCTTGCTTAGGACCGTGCAAATGTTTCGGTCGTTTTTTAACCCACTTCCCGTCATCCAATCGAGCTGACATTTTGCACACAGACTCGTTGTGCGTGACAATTAATGTTCGTGAAACATTTTTTCCCAAATTTTACACTTTTTAGGGAATTTTTTTAATAAATATTTAATTACCAATTGCTTAATGGTGGCAGGCAATCATCTGACCCATAGGTGGCAGCCATCTCAAGCCAGAGGACAAGAGGACTCTAGCCGCCACGCATATAAAGGATTTAGAGTGAAAAACTTTGTTTTTACGGGTTAATTTTTTGTTACAGGTAGGAACAACAGTTCCCCACCACCCACCAGGGATTATTTGTCTGTCGTGCATAGCCCCTCCCACCGTGTAGCACGCTCGCGGATTGGTTGAAGTGCGTCACGTGACCGCGAGCTTTCTGTCCAACCAAGTTCCTAGCTGGCCACTGTGAAGGAACGTGATTGTGCTATGGATTCAGAAACCCGAGTTTGAGGGTGACGTCTGAACTGCTGATTGTTTGGTCGCTGACCACTGGTGAAGTACCCGTCTGGTCACCGCCTGCATCTTGGAGTGGATTGAAAAAGGGCTGTTGATGTTCTTGAGCTTTGATTAAAAGCCAAAAACCTTTCAAGTACAATTTCAGGAATTGTTTTTCTGGATAAACCACTTGCATAAAATATATCCAATGTTTGAGTTTGCATACGGAGCCCAAAACCACCTGTACGTTTTGCAATGTGCTTTATATTTTGTAGCAATCACTGCCTTTCATGTAAACTGGTACCAGGTGCATACAGCGCATGAGAACGTTCAATTCGAATGCGCAATTCCCTGGAATAGCCACAGTGTTGATTTGTTTAAACAAGTTTTGACAATAAAAACAACTCTCTTTGAACTGTTAGCACGGTCTTTTTTGACGGTGTTTTTTAATATACATGTCTCGTTAAACCACCCCGTCACCGCCCGCCAATTAGCAAGGTTTGTCACGTAAACAAAGCGTGCCAATTCGTTATAAGCTCAGCACACCTGTGCTGCACCCGAAACGTCATTTCATTTCACTGTTTTCATTTCTAATTTGTTTCACCCACGTGACTTTCACATCTATAATTACAAGCGCACAACCTTCATCCGTGATGGACGCCGCACTGTCCATCGTTTTCATGCACGGGGCGCTTCAAACCTCCAAGTCAGAGGTCGCAACCGGGTACCCGATACCCGTACCCTACCCGATACATGGCTACCCGTACCCGGCCGGGTACGGGTAGGCGTTTGCGACCCTGGTGCGGCCGGGTACGGGTAACCGTGAGTCACTGGTGAGTCACCGTTTGTCACTCATTTCCCAACGTCTTGTCTCTTCTCCCAATTCAAGTTCCTAGAATCAACCCACCCGCGCAACATGGCTTCATCCCAGAGGTTGCAAACGGGTAACCGATACCCCTATCCGATACCCGGCCGGGTACGGGTAGCCGGGTATCAGGTAGGGTACGGGTACCCGTTTTCGACCCTGGTGCGGTCGGGTACGGGAAGGACATGAGTCACTGGTGAGTCACCGTTTGTCACTAATTTCCCGTCTTGTCTCTTCTCACAATTCAAGTTTCTAGAATCAACCCACCCGCGCCTGCAACATGGCTTCATCCCAGAGGTCGCAACCGGGTACCCGATACCCGTACCCTACCCGACACCCGGCTACCCGGCCGTTTTCAACCCTGGTGCGGCCGGGTACGGGTAAGGAATCAAACCCGTGTGTGACGTCTGCTCCACGCGCCGCCTGCATGGACAACGGAGGCGCAGGGACAGACACTCGACCGTGAAATCGATCCGCAATCTTGTCGCACGGCCAGCAGCTCCGTGTCGCCTTCTCTCGATCCCGCGATCCCAAGCAGGTGACAGTCCGCGGCGAAATGACGAGAGGAATTCACACGGAATGTCCTTTTCAACGAAGTCTTCCAGATGTAAAACGATGTAAGCTTTTAATTAAGAAATACAATTCAAAACACAACACAATTCGAAGACGTTTCATTTTAAAACTTCAAAACGGAGCATCGGGTGCTTGCGTGAATGCAAAATTATAATTCGTGTTGTCAAGAATGTATCTCCTCTACGTGTAACTTTTAAGTGGTATGCCTTGTAACTGATGAATGATCTCGCCCGAGTGATCTGTACAGGTTACTTCTAAACACACACACTTAATCACTCTAGATTTGAACACTTCATGTTTGACCCTCACAGACAAAATGTTACATGTACATGCACAATCAGACAAGTATTCATTCTAAATTATTGACAGGCATATTAACAAAATTGAATTACTGCAGCGAAACATACTGCATCAGGCAACATCGTATTAACAAGAAGCTATTTTAACACATACTATTGTGTCATTCAAAACGAGTAGTCCATTGCATGCTGGCGTCTGGGTCAAAACGTAGCAAATTCTAAACATTACCTACAAATAATAGATCACGACGTTTCGATCGCAACGCAAGCAGTCGCCATCAGCTGGGACCACGTCAATAACTGCTGAAGTTGGCGTCTACCTCAGTTGGTGATGATGGTGGTGATGGTGGTGATGGTGGTGATTGTGGTTGTCACACCTGATGACGATCGCTTGTGTTGCCATCGAAACGCCGTGATCTAGAATTTTTCGACCCACGTGACGTCACCGAAAGAACTAAAGAGTGTGGATTCCTGCAGTCACAAAAGCTTCAAGTCAAGATCACCTACAAACGACACAGCTGAGATTACACATCAATCATCGCCACTACTGACAGGCTCGTGTTCACATGCAGGCTGGTCAAGGGCCACCACCTTGTGCCACACAGGGGCAGCTGCTACTTGGGGATGCTCTTCGAGTGTTTCAGACAAGCGCCATGCAACAGCAATTATGATGAGAACATCGTGAATGCTTGGGGGCTTATTGGCTCTCGCTCCTGGTGAGAGACCGACCCAACCCACAGGTCCACTAAGACTGGCCACTCGTCTTCTTGCTTCTTTCGGTAAAGTCGTCACGTAGAAGGGAAGTAATAAAATAATAAAAATAAAACACAATAAAACAATTCTCACGACGTTTCGGCCACAACGCAAGCAGCCGTCCTCAGGTGAAAACCAGGTCTGTCGAGGCGACAGCGTCTGAATGAAACAGCACACGCGCTTGGAGCATATAAGCTGGGCGCCTTGACAAAGGAATTTGCATATCAAGAGGCATTTAGCATATTTATGAGAAATGCAGGTATGTGATTAGTACCACTTATGCCCGTGCATTATGCAGAATTAGCAGCATCAAAGGAAGGGGATAGGGGTAGCATTAACAAAGGGAAGGAGTGTTAATAGTATGTAGCTGCAGTAACTGGCCACTCACTCTTACCCTGCAGGTTGAACCCAGGAACTGAGTGTTCAACTTCACGTTATTGTCATTAAAGGCCTGTGACAAAGGAGCATCTATTGCAGCGACATCGTCTCTGGCTTACTCATCTACCGGGTCTCCATTTGACTTTGTGTTGTCTAGGAAGTCCAGCCACACCTCCACAAACTGCTGGGAGTTTCAATTTAAAGCTTTCCTGACTGCAGGGATTCATCTTCTTGGTTCTTTCACCTGAGGACAGCTGCTTGCGTTGTGGCCGAAACGTCGTGAGAATTATGTGATCATGTTTTATTTGTATTATTGTATTACTTCCCTTCTACGTGACTTTACCGAAAGAACCAAGAAGATGCTTGGAGTTGCCTTACTCTGCCTCACAGTCAGAATTCTCCTCCTGCTTCACGTTGCCTCCATCGATGTGAAGGTCCCATTTTGGAGTTGATTCTTCATCTTCACATTTTACCTTCACTTCTTCGCTCTTCACCATCACCTCTTCACATTTCACCTTCACCTCTTCATATTTCACCTCGTTACCTTTAAAAGTGTCCAAGCTGGGATTTTCTTCCGGTTCATGTTTGATGAGGGATGGGCTCATTGCAGCACTTTGACTTTCACAAGCTGATTTCAGACTCCACTCCTGGTGGATATTCTGATGCTTGTGCATTCTCTGGTGTACATGAAGATGTTCTGACTGTGCAAACGCCTTCCCGCACGGAGTGCACCTGAAGGGTTTCTCTCCCGTGTGTGTTCTCTGGTGTTTTATAAGAGAAGATGACCGTGAAAATGCCTTCCCACACACAGTGCACTTGAAGGGTTTCTCTCCCGTGTGGGTTCTCTGGTGTGCTTGAAGATGTGGTGATTGTGCAAACGCCTTCCCACACACTGCACTTGAAGGGTTTCTCTCCCGTGTGTGTTCTCTGGTGTTTTATAAGAGAAGATGACCGTGAAAATGCCTTCCCACACACACTGCACTTGAAGGGTTTCTCTCCCGTGTGTGTTCTCTGGTGTGTTTTAAGATTTGATGACTGTGTAAATGCCTTCCCACACACAGTGCACTTGAAGGGTTTCTCTCCTGTGTGTGATCTCTGGTGTTTTTTAAGAGAAAATGACCGTGAAAATGCCTTCCCACACACACTGCACTTGAAGGGTTTCTCTCCCGTGTGGGTTCTCTGGTGTTTTATAAGAGAAGATGACATTGAAAATGCCTTCCCACACACACTGCACTTGAAGGGTTTCTCTCCCGTGTGGGTTCTCTGGTGTGCTTGAAGATGTGGTGATTGTGCAAACGCCTTCCCACACACACTGCACTTGAAGGGTTTCTCTCCCGTGTGTGTTCTCTGGTGTTTTATAAGAGTAGATGACCGTGAAAACGCCTTCCCACACACACTGCACTTGAAGGGTTTCTCTCCTGTGTGTGTTCTCTGGTGGATCTGAAGAAATGATGGCCATGCAAACGCCATCCCACACACAGTGCACTTGAAGGGTTTCTCTCCTGTGTGTGTTCTCTGGTGGATCTGAAGAAATGATGGCCATGCAAACGCCATCCCACACACAGTGCACTTGAAGGGTTTCTCTCCTGTGTGTGCTCTCTGGTGGTGTGTAAAATTTCCAGTCCGCTCCGTGCTGTATCCACGCTGGTCGCATTGTTGCCTTGCCGTACCGAGCTGTGCTGAGCGCCTTTGCTCCATCAGACCAAGCGACAGCTGCAGACAGAAAAAAATTATATCCACACCACCTACACGTCAGACACAGAGTAATGCATATACACAGTCACACGTGACTTACACGTCTATACTTATTCATATATTCATGATGTAGTGAAAAAGTTTCCCAAATTCATCACACAGGCTGTTATTGCACACAATGAGAGGGCAAATGGTCATAAATATGCCTGGAAGCCCTCGTATCTCCGTGGTGAGATGTTAACTACCTCACCTGGTATACAAGAAGTCGTGGGTTCGATCCCGACCCTGACGCCTGCTGCTGTATATTTGGAGTTTGCGTGTCTCTCTCTCTCTCCGTGGTGAGATGTTGACTACCTCGCCTGGTATACAGGAAGTCGTGGGTTCGATCCCGACCCTGACGCCTGCTGCTGCTGTATATTTGGAGTTTGCGTGTCTCTCTCTCCGTGGTCGCGTGGATTTTCCTCCGAATCTCCCGGGTTTCCCCTCCACATTTAGAGTCAACATCAGCACGTGATTAGCGTCTTTGACCGATACACATTTCCACACGTATTCTTGGTTCTTTCGGTAAAGTTACGTAGATAGACAATAACAACAGATAACATCAAATAAATGCCACTTGTGTTGTGATAGAAACGTCGTGGTTTTATTTACAATTTTGTTTACTTTTATTCATTTTATTATCTGTTATTTTTATTAATTTTCTATCTCCGTGACTTCACCGAAAGAACCAAGAATATGAATTGCTGCAGTTACGAAAGTTTTAAGTCAAAACATTGACACACGCGTTGACAAAACCCCCCATACCTTGTTGTTGTTGTGGGCAGGTAGCTTCTGTAAACTAGAGCGGTACAGCAGCTCAGGCGGGCTTGGGCTGGTAAAAAACGAAAAAAAAAAACTGCCTTAATATCTACAATAAACCAAAGTGACAAAGTAGCGAGCCGCGTGAAGACAAATTAAACTTAAGGGAGGGAATTAAAGCAAACGCGACCAGGCGAGGGCAGGAGGCAAGGCCCCGCGTGTCTAGGCCCCGCGTTGTAAAGTTCCAACTTGGACATCGATTCACAAGCTGCTGCTGCTCTATTGACATCCCTACGAGAGAGAGAGAGCGAGGCTCTAGCTTGGTAAACAACAACAACCACAACAACCACAACAACCGCAATGAAAATTTCTCACCTCGGATTTCAGTTCACGCGCGGACCTCCAGCTGCCTGTTACCTCGTGACGTCACCCGGCAGCAGATGACATGACGTCACTTTCTGGGGTACAAGACCCTCCCCTCCCACAATGAGAGGCTACCCTAACTGAATAAATTAATAAATTATGTTAATGTTTGCGATCATCAACATTATCAATAAACATCATTTACACCATCATATACAACAATATCATCAGCATCATCATCAGCATCAACAACAACATCATCAGCAACATCATCACCACCCCTAGCATCAGCAGAAATATCAACATCATCATCAGCAACAGCAACAACAACAACATCAGCAGCATCAACAACAACATCATCAGCATCAACAACAACAACATCAGCAACACCGTCACCATCTAGAACAGAGGGGAGGGAAGACTGCGGCCTAGTCGGCCTCGGGCCATCCCGAGTTTTCCTAGCGGACCCGCCGCGCCCGGAGCGCCTCCCCCGGCAGGAGTCGGGATCGAATAACGGGTCCGCCGGGCGTGGTGAACACACATACACACAGTGTACACACACACACACAGTGCACACACACAGTGCACACAATGTACACACACACATAGTGCACACACACACACACAGTGCACACACACAGTGTACACACACACACACAGTGCACACACACACAAAGTGTACACACACACATTGTACACACACACAGTGTACACACACACAGACAAACACACACAGACACACAGTGTGTACACACACAGTTTACACACAAACACACAGTGTACACACACACAGACACACACACAGAGTGTACACACACACAGTGCACACACAGACACACATACACAGTGTACTCACACACACACAGTGTACACACACACAGTGTACTCACAGACACACAGTGTACACACACACAGTGTACACACACACAGTGGACACACACACAGACACACACAGTGTGTGTACACACACAGTGTGTACACACACAGTGTACACACACACAGTGCACACACACACACAGTGTACACACACACACAGTGTACACACACAGAGTGTACACACACACAGTGCACACACAGACACATACACAGTGTACACACAGACACACAGTGTACAGACACACATACACAGTGTACACACAAATACACAGTGTACACACAGACACACAGTGGACACACACACACACACAGTGTACACACACAGTGTACACACACACACAGTGTACACACAGTGTACACACACAGTACACACACACACTGTATACACACACACACAGACACACACACAGACACACACAGTGTGTACACACACAGACACACAGTGTACACACACACAGACACACACAGAGTGTACACACACAAACACAGTGCACACACAGACACACATACACAGTGTACACACAGACACACAGTGTACACACACACAGACACACACACACAGACACACACAGTGTACAAACAGACACACACAGTGTACACACACACAGTGTACACACAGACACACACAGTGTACACACAGACACTCCAACACACAACCGGTTAGTGCTGCTCCAGTGACAGATTGGCACGGTATGTCACGTGATAAACCTTGCGAATCGGCTGTCGGCTGATGGCCGGTTTAACGACACGCATACATTCAAACTTTATTTGGAGTTGGAGTTTGTGTCTCTCTCTCATCATCACGGTGGCTAGGAGATGTTAACTACCTCGCCTGGTATGCAGGAGGTCGTGGGTTTGATCCCGATACTGAAGATTCTTGCTGTATATTTGGAGTTTGTGTGTCTCTCTCTCATCATCACGGTGGCTAGGAGATGTTAACTCCCTCGCCTGGTATACAGGAGGTCATGGGTTTGATCTCGATCCTGAAGATTCTTGCTGTATATTTGGAGTTTGTGTGTCTCTCTCATCATCATCACGGTGGCTAGGAGATGTTAACTACCTCGCCTGGTATGCAGGAGGTCGTGGGTTCGATCCCGGCCCTGGCGACGCCAACTGCTGTATATTTGGAGTCTGCGTGTCTCTCTCTCTCATCATCATCAGTGAGTGGGTGAGGTGAGTGGGTGGGTGATTGTGTGAGCGAGTGGGTGTGCGGGTGAGTGGGTGGGTGAGTGTGTGAGCGAGTGGGTGTGCGGGTGAGTGGGTGGGTGAGTGTGTGAGGTGAGTGTGTGAGCGAGTGGGTGTGCGGGTGAGTGGGTGGGTGAGTGTGTGAGGTTAGTGTGTGAGAGAGTGAGTGTGTGAGCGAGTGGGTGTGCGGGTGAGTGTGCGGGTGAGTGGGTGGGTGAGTGTGTGAGCGAGTGGGTGTGCGGGTGAGTGGGTGGGTGAGTGTGTGAGCGAGTGGGTGTGCGGGTGAGTGGGTGGGTGTGCGGGTGATGTGAGTGGGTGGGTGAGTGTGTGAGCGAGTGGGTGTGCGGGTGAGTGGGTGGGTGTGTGAGCGAGTGGGTGTGCGGGCGAGTGGGTGGGTGAGTGTGTGAGGTGAGTGTGTGAGCGAGTGGGTGTGCGGGTGAGTGGGTGGGTGAGTGTGTGAGCGAGTGGGTGTGTGAGGTGCGTGGATGGGTCAGTGAGTGGATGAGTGAGGAGGGGTACCAGGTCGTCTACTGGGGGTGAGGGGTCATTATACAGGGCGGTTCAAAGGTCAAGACACAGTTTCTTGGGTTTTTATTTTATTGTGATTTTCCGAGTTTACAAAGGTAGCTCTCTCTCCATCCGTCTCTCCACTCTCTCTTCCTCTCTCCACTGCTGGGCCTGTAGGCTTGGCCCGAGCGAGTTCCCGCCTTTTCACGAGTTGATTCCGCCCCCCGCCGTGGCTTTGTCGGCACGAGGCTTCTGCGCCGGTGAGTGTCAAGGGCTCCAACGGGCCCCAAACCGCTGCCCCGTCGTCACCGCCGCCGTGGACAAAGCGCCGATGCTCGACATCATGAGCTGCGTGGAGAGGGACCTTCTGGACCTCATGTTGCGCACGGGCTACAACGTCGTCCAGGAGAACGGACAGAGGAAGCTGGGACCGCCGCCCGACTGGCAGGGCCCCCCTCCCGCCCGCGGCTGCGAGGTGTTCGTGGCGAGGATCCCGCGCGACCTGTACGAGGACGAGCTGCTTCCCGTGCTGGAGGCGGTGGGGCAGCTGTACCAGCTGCGCCTCATGATGACGTACGACGGAGAGAACCGCGGCTACGCGTTCGCCACCTTCGCGACGCGCTCGCAAGCCGCGGACGCCGTCAAGAGACCCCACGACTTGGAGATCCGCCCGGGGCGACGGATCGCGGTTTGCGTGAGCGTCGACAATCGCCGCCTCTTCTTGGCGAGGCTGCCGAAGGACAAGACGCGGGCCGAGGTGATGGCGGCGATGAGCGACGCCACGGAGGGCGTCGTGGACGTCCAGATGCGCTTCTGTCGCTACGACAGGAGCCTCAGCCGAGGCTACGCGTTCGTCGAATACGAGAGCCACCGCGCGGCCTGCATGGCCCGCAGGGTGCTGCTGCCGTACTCCTTCCGGCTGTGGGGCCGGGACATCAACGTGGACTGGGCCATCCCGCAGCGAGAGCCGGGGGCGGCGGCTGCTGCTGCTGCCGCGGCGGTGGCAACGGAAGACGACGAGGAGGGGGGGGAGGAGGAGGCGGCAACTGAAGACGAGGAGGAAGAGGTGGTGGAGGAGGAGGAGGTGGAAGAGGTGGTGGAGCGGGAGGAGGAGGCAACGGAAGACGAGGAGGAGGGGGGGAGGAGGAGGTGGAGGAGGAGGATGTGGAGGAGGAGGAGGCAACGGAAGACGAGGAGGAGGAGGAGGCGGGGGCAACTGAAGATGAGGAGGAAGAGGTGGTGGAGGAGGAGGTGGAAGAGGTGGTGGAGGAGGAGGAGGTGGGGGAGGAGGGGGAGGAGGAGGAGGGGGAGGAGGAGGCAACGGAAGACGTGGAGGAGGGGGAGGAGGAGGCGGGGGCAACTGAAGATGAGGAGGAAGAGGTGGTGGAGGAGGAGGAGGATGAGGTGGTGGAGGAGGAGGAGGAGGTGGGGGAGGAGGGGGAGGAGGAGGAGGGGGAGGAGGAGGCAACGGAAGACGAGGAGGAGGGGGAGGAGGAGGCGGGGGCAACTGAAGATGAGGAGGAAGAGGTGGTGGAGGAGGAGGAGGATGAGGTGGTAGAGGAGGAGGAGGTGGTGGAGGAGGAGGTGGAGGAGGAGGCAATTGAAGACGAGGAGGAGGTGGCGGCGGTCCCAGGCCTCCCGCAGCCGGAGTGCGCCGTCTGCGGCAAGGTCCCGCACAGCCTGTTTGTGGGCTGGGCGGCGCGCACGCAGCTCTGGCGGGCACCCCGCCACTCGCGGCCCACGCCCGTCGGTCTGGACGAGCTGCCGGAGGCGGCCGTCTTGTCGTGGGAGACGCGTTTGCAGGCGCTGCTACGGAGCGCCGGCGTGGGCCACGCGACCTTCGAACTGCACGCTCACTCGGAGCCCGGCAGGCCCATGGGCCTCCTGTACAAGGTCTCCGTTCCCGGGATGATGCGGGAAGGCAGCGGCTTCTTCCCCGCGGTGCTGAGCTCCAGCGTGGAGGGAGCGCGCGAAGTTGCCAGCGAGCTCCTCCACGAAATCCTCAGCGACGCGAACCCGAGGGCGGGCCCGGCCCCCGTCGCGACGGCGCCTCCCGGCCGCCCCGTCCGGGACCTCCCGGCGTATCCCGGCGACTTCCCCGCGCCCCGGCAGCCGGTCGCCGCGCGCCTGCCGACAAGCGGCACGCACCCGTAGTGCCGCGTGGCCGTCGTGGCGGCGTTCATCAGACCGCGGACGGTGTCCTACCGCTTGAAGCTCACATCCGTTCTGCCGTGTTCACCGTCAAACTGCAAGTTGCCCGGCCGCTCACTCGACATGGTCACGTTGCCGCATGCCAGAGCTCGCAATCGGGTACCCGTACACGTTCCCTACCCGATACCCGGCTACCCGTATCCGGCCGGGTACGGGTAGGGTACAGGTATCGGGTACCCGATTGCGACCTCTGGGATGAAGCCACGTTGCAGGCGCGGGTGGGTTGATTCTAGGAACTTGAATTGTGAGAAGAGACAAGACGTTGGCAAATGAGTGACACACGGTGACTCACCAGTGACTCACGGCTTACCCGTACCCGGCCGGGTACGGGTAGCCGGGTATTGGGTAGGGTACGGGTATCGGGTACGGGTAACCGGGTATCGGGTAGGGTACGGGTAGCCGGGTATCGGGTAGGGTACGGGTATCGGGTAGGGTACGGGTAGCCGGGTATCGGGTAGGGTACGGGTATCGGGTAGGGTACGGGTATCGGGTAGGGTACGGGTAGCCGGGTATCGGGTAGGGTACGGGTATCGGGTAGGGTACGGGTACCGGGTACCCGGTTGCGACCTCTGCCGCTCGCTCTCCACTCAGCCGTCCGCCCCTTTCCTGTTTCCCTCGTTGGGGGGGGACCAGCCCTGACTTCACGTTGTGCCTCATTTGACTCGTCACCCCGTGGCCCCGCACACGTCCTCGTCACACCAGGTGTCACCCTGTCATTACACTCTAATGACGACCGACAACTGAATCCGTAAAGACAAAATGATTTCAGGTGTTTTACGCGTCAACGCCATTTTGTTTTGAAAATGTCGGGGAGAAAAAAGTATTTTGTTCACGTCGCATTCTGATGTCAAAACATTTGATTCTTTATCAAATTGAAAAACTCTTCAGCGTAGCGACTTTGCTACACACGGAGAGGTCCGTGCACCGCCTCGTTTGCACAGCCTCTATCCCTGTGCCACGTGTAGTTCGTGCACACACAGCTGTTAAGAGTTTGATGTTTTGTTGATTCACAATGTACGTGTGTTTTCCTGTAATGGTTTTTTGTTAATGTTTTAGTGGAAATAAAGTCGTGAAAAGTCTCTTCCTCTCTCTCTCCCCACTCTCTCGGCCGAGTGTCGCATGCTTGGGACCTTTCTTTCCCTCCTCTGCGGATTTAATTTGATGTGCTGATTTACACCCAGCATATTTCAGACTTCCCTGTTTTGTCAGGGCATGTTCCTGATCATTACCAACGTTCCAATGGCCAGGAACTTCAGAGTAACCTATTACCTTTTCATGCAGCATCATAATATAATTTTCCTGGATCATCGCCTTTATAGCTTTGATCAATTGCCAATGGTTTACCGGTTCGTGTTAGTGTTTACTTGTGCCGCCCTCTTTCCCAGTGGGACCACGTGGCGTGAAGTTGTGTCGCACATGAACAGAGTCGGTGCACATCACGAGTCTCCGTACTCGACTGTCACAGAGACACACAGAGACACACAGAGACATTGATACACACAGAGACACACACACAGAGACACACACACAGACACACACAGAGACACACAGAGACACACACACAGAGACATAGACACACACAGAGACAGACACACACAGAGACACACACACAGAGACACACACAGACACGCAGAGACACACACACAGAGACATAGACACACACAGAGAGACACATACAGACACACACAGACACACAGAGACACACACACAGAGACATAGACACACACAGAGAGACACACACAGACACACACGCAGAGACACACAGACACACAGAGACACATGCAGAGACACAGACACATACAGACACACAGAGACACATGCAGAGACACAGACACACACAGAGACACACATAGACACACACAGAGACACACACAGACACACGCAGAGACGCACAGAGACACACACACAGAGACACACACGCAGAGACGCACAGACACACACAGAGACACACATGCAGAGACACAGACACACACACAGAGACACACACACAGACACACACACACACAGAGACACAGACACACACACAGAGACATAGACACACATGCAGAGACACAGACACACACACAGAGACACACAGACACACACAGAGACATAGACACACACACAGAGACACACACACACAGAGACACACAGACACACACATGCAGAGACACAGACACACACACGCAGTGACACAGACACACACACACACAGTGACACACACACAGAGACACACAGTGACACACACACAGAGACACAGAGACACACACACAGAGACATAGACACACACACAGAGACACACACACAGAGACATGGACACACACAGAGACACAGACACACACATAGACACACACACAGAGACACACGCAGAGACACACACACACACAGAGACACACACAGACACGCAGAGACACACACACAGAGACATAGACACACACAGAGAGACACACACAGACACACACGCAGAGACACACAGACACAGAGACACACATGCAGAGACACACACACACAGATATAGACACACACACAGACACACACACAGAGACACAGACACACACAGAGACGACATGGACACACACGTAGACATGCAGAGACACACACACATAGAGACATGGACACACACGCAGAGACACGTAGAGACACACAGAGACATGCACGCAGAGACACAAAGACACGCAGAGACATAGACACAGACACACCGTTACAGACACAGACACACGCAGACACACGCAGAGACACAGACACGCACAGAGACCGGCAGTTGATGCTGCAGCTGCTGCATAGAGTTTGTGTCTCTCTGTCTTTCTGTTGTCGAGTGGATTTTCTTTCCGGGCCCTCTGGTTTTCCCCTCCACATTTGAGAGCCGTGAGTTGCTAGAGTCTTTGCCAACTGCTATAAAGGTTCACGTGATGATGATGATGAACCTCATTGGTAGAACTGTCATCGGTAATGGCCAGGTCAGGGCCTTCTAAAAGAGAGCTTACACACACAGCATCTCAATGAGGCCCTTGCCCGCTAAAAATAAAACGCGGTTTAGTTTCTAGTTCAAGTCTTGTGCACAACAACAACAGCATCATCACGACGCGCCCACCTGCTCAGAGCAGTTCCAGCCCAGGTAAGTGAACTTGCCACCTTTATTACCATCACCACCAGCACCACAATGTCTCCCCCAGTAAACAACAAAACAGCTGGGCAGGCAGCCTCACTCACGGGGCAAGCAGCCAGGCAAGGAGAGAGGAGGCCAGGCCATGGACAGACCGGGACACAACCAACGCTGGGACACGTGGTGAGTCTGTGGGTCTCTGTGTGGTGAGTCTGTGGGTCTCTGTGTGGTGAGTCTGTGGGTCTCTATGTGGTGAGTCTGTGGGTCTCTGTGTGGTGAGTCTGTGGGTCTCTGTGTGGTGAGTCTGTGGGTCTCTGTGTGGTGACCCCAGCCCTTGTCAGGGCTGGGGCTCAGTGTCACCAGTGGTCAGGGGAGATAGGTCCTGGATAGGACCCTGGCTCCCAGCCTTCCCGCCCTCGTGAGGGCGAAGGTCTCGAGTGAGCAGAGGGTCGGGGACCCGCCGGGTCGGTGTGCCTCCCCTAGGTCCAGCCGGAGGACGCTGGGCTAGTGGGGAGATTGGATAGACGGCAAGTCTGGAGGACGCTGGGATGGCGGGGAGATTGGATAGACGGCAAGTCTGGAGGACGCTGGGCTGGCGGGGAGATTGGATAGACGGCAAGTCTGGAGGACGCTGGGATGGCGGGGAGATTGGATAGACGGCAAGTCTGGAGGACGCTGGGATGGCGGGGAGATTGGATAGACGGCAAGTCTGGAGGACGCTGGGATGGCGGGGAGATTGGATAGACGGCAAGTCTGGAGGACGCTGGGCTGGCGGGGAGATTGGATAGACGGCAAGTCTGGAGGACGCTGGGATGGCGGGGAGATTGGATAGACGGCAAGTCTGGAGGACGCTGGGCTAGCGGGGAGATTGGATAGACGGCAAGTCTGGAGGACGCTGGGCTAGGGGGGAGATTGGATAGACGGCAAGTCTGGAGGACGCTGGGCTAGGGGGGAGATTGGATAGACGGCAAGTCTGGAGGATGCTGGGATGGCGGGGAGATTGGATAGACGGCAAGTCTGGAGGACGCTGGGCTAGGGGGGAGATTGGATAGACGGCAAGTCCGGAGGACGCTGGGATGGCGGGGAGATTGGATAGACGGCAAGTCTGGAGGATGCTGGGATGGCGGGGAGATTGGATAGACGGCAAGTTTGGAGGACGCTGGGCTGGCGGGGAGATTGGATAGACGGCAAGTCTGGAGGACGCTGGGCTGGCGGGTAGATTGGATAGACGGCAAGTCTGGAGGACGCTGGGATGGCGGGGAGATTGGATAGACGGCAAGTCTGGAGGACGCTGGGCTAGGGGGGAGATTGGATAGACGGCAAGTCTGGAGGACGCTGGGCTAGGGGGGAGATTGGATAGACGGCAAGTCTGGAGGATGCTGGGATGGCGGGGAGATTGGATAGACGGCAAGTCTGGAGGACGCTGGGCTAGGGGGGAGATTGGATAGACGGCAAGTCCGGAGGACGCTGGGATGGCGGGGAGATTGGATAGACGGCAAGTCTGGAGGATGCTGGGATGGCGGGGAGATTGGATAGACGGCAAGTTTGGAGGACGCTGGGATGGCGGGGAGATTGGATAGATGGCAAGTCTGGAGGACGCTGGGATGGCAGGGAGATTGGATAGACGGCAAATCTGGAGGACGCTGGGATGGCGGGGAGATTGGATAGACGGCAAGTCTGGAGGACGCTGGGATGGCGGGGAGATTGGATAGACGGCAAGTCTGGAGGACGCTGGGCTAGGGGGTTGATTGGATAGACGGCAAGTCTGGAGGATGCTGGGCTAGGGGGTTGATTGGATAGACGGCAAGTCTGGAGGACGCTGAACTAGCGGGGAGATTGGATAGACGGCAAGTCTGGAGGACGCTGAACTAGCGGGGAGATTGGATAGACGGCAAGTCTGGAGGACGCTGAACTAGCGGGGAGATTGGATAGACGGCAAGTCTGGAGGACGCTGGGCTAGCGGGGAGATTGGATAGACGGCAAGTCGGAGGACGCTGGGCTAGGGGGTTGATTGGATAGACGGCAAGTCTGGAGGACGCTGGGCTAGGGGGGAGATTGGATAGACGGCAAGTCTGGAGGACGCTGGGATGGCGGGGAGATTGGATAGACGGCAAGTCTGGAGGACGCTGGGATGGCGGGGAGATTGGATAGACGGCAAGTCTGGAGGACGCTGGGCTAGGGGGGAGATTGGATAGACGGCAAGTCTGGAGGACGCTGGGATGGCGGGGAGATTGGATAGACGGCAAGTCTGGAGGACGCTGGGATGGCGGGGAGATTGGATAGACGGCAAGTCTGGAGGACGCTGGGATGGCGGGGAGATTGGATAGACGGCAAGTCTGGAGGACGCTGGGCTAGGGGGGAGATTGGATAGACGGCAAGTCTGGAGGACGCTGGGCTGGCGGGTAGATTGGATAGACGGCAAGTCTGGAGGACGCTGGGATGGCGGGGAGATTGGATAGACGGCAAGTCTGGAGGACGCTGGGCTAGGGGGGAGATTGGATAGACGGCAAGTCTGGAGGACGCTGGGCTAGGGGGGAGATTGGATAGACGGCAAGTCTGGAGGATGCTGGGATGGCGGGGAGATTGGATAGACGGCAAGTCTGGAGGACGCTGGGCTAGGGGGGAGATTGGATAGACGGCAAGTCCGGAGGACGCTGGGATGGCGGGGAGATTGGATAGACGGCAAGTCCGGAGGACGCTGGGATGGCGGGGAGATTGGATAGACGGCAAGTCTGGAGGATGCTGGGATGGCAGGGAGATTGGATAGACGGCAAGTTTGGAGGACGCTGGGATGGCGGGGAGATTGGATAGACGGCAAGTCTGGAGGACGCTGGGATGGCGGGGAGATTGGATAGACGGCAAGTCTGGAGGACGCTGGGATGGCGGGGAGATTGGATAGACGGCAAGTCTGGAGGACGCTGGGCTAGGGGGTTGATTGGATAGACGGCAAGTCTGGAGGATGCTGGGCTAGGGGGTTGATTGGATAGACGGCAAGTCTGGAGGACGCTGAACTAGCGGGGTGATTGGATAGACGGCAAGTCTGGAGGACGCTGAACTAGCGGGGAGATTGGATAGACGGCAAGTCTGGAGGACGCTGAACTAGCGGGGAGATTGGATAGACGGCAAGTCTGGAGGACGCTGGGCTAGCGGGGAGATTGGATAGACGGCAAGTCGGAGGACGTTGGGCTAGGGGGTTGATTGGATAGACGGCAAGTCTGGAGGACGCTGGGCTAGGGGGGAGATTGGATAGACGGCAAGTCTGGAGGACGCTGGGATGGCGGGGAGATTGGATAGACGGCAAGTCTGGAGGATGCTGGGATGGCGGGGAGATTGGATAGACGGCAAGTTTGGAGGACGCTGGGCTAGGGGGGAGATTGGATAGACGGCAAGTCTGGAGGACGCTGGGATGGCGGGGAGATTGGATAGACGGCAAGTCTGGAGGACGCTGGGATGGCGGGGAGATTGGATAGACGGCAAGTCTGGAGGACGCTGGGATGGCGGGGAGATTGGATAGACGGCAAGTCTGGAGGACGCTGGGCTAGGGGGTTGATTGGATAGACGGCAAGTCTGGAGGATGCTGGGCTAGGGGGTTGATTGGATAGACGGCAAGTCTGGAGGACGCTGAACTAGCGGGGTGATTGGATAGACGGCAAGTCTGGAGGACGCTGAACTAGCGGGGAGATTGGATAGACGGCAAGTCTGGAGGACGCTGAACTAGCGGGGAGATTGGATAGACGGCAAGTCTGGAGGACGCTGGGCTAGCGGGGAGATTGGATAGACGGCAAGTCGGAGGACGCTGGGCTAGGGGGTTGATTGGATAGACGGCAAGTCTGGAGGACGCTGGGCTAGGGGGTAGATTGGATAGACGGCAAGTCTGGAGGACGCTGGGATGGCGGGGAGATTGGATAGACGGCAAGTCTGGAGGACGCTGGGATGGCGGGGAGATTGGATAGACGGCAAGTCTGGAGGACGCTGGGCTAGGGGGGAGATTGGATAGACGGCAAGTCTGGAGGACGCTGGGATGGCGGGGAGATTGGATAGACGGCAAGTCTGGAGGACGCTGGGATGGCGGGGAGATTGGATAGACGGCAAGTCTGGAGGACGCTGGGATGGCGGGGAGATTGGATAGACGGCAAGTCTGGAGGACGCTGGGCTAGGGGGGAGATTGGATAGACGGCAGGTCTGGAGGATGCTGGGCTAGGGGGGAGATTGGATAGACGGCAGGTCTGGAGGACGCTGGGATGGCGGGGAGATTGGATAGACGGCAAGTCTGGAGGACGCTGGGATGGCGGGGAGATTGGATAGACGGCAAGTCTGGAGGACGCTGGACTAGCGGGGAGATTGGATAGACGGCAAGTCCGGAGGACGCTGGGCTAGCGGGGAGATTAGATAGACGGCAAGTCTGGAGGACGCTGGGCTAGGGGGGAGATTGGATAGACGGCAGGTCTGGAGGACGCTGGGATGGCGGGGAGATTGGATAGACGGCAAGTCTGGAGGACGCTGGGCTAGCGGGGAGATTGGATAGACGGCAAGTCTGGAGGACGCTGGGATGGCGGGGAGATTGGATAGACGGCAAGTCTGGAGGCTGTAGCTCCGTAGATTAGGAGTGAAGTGTGAGCTGTGCAGGTCAGGAGGCTGTACCTCCTCAGGGTAACGGGTGAGGGGACCGTACAACCCTTGTGTGTGTTAGGGACTGTGTCATTAAGACAATAAACTGTGTGTGCCATAAAGAGGTTTATTAGTCCGTCCTTTACAACACTACACATGTATAACTTGCCGTGTAAAACATCATTCATTCTCCTCTGGAACGGACGTCGCCACGCGGAGAGACGGACGCCGCCAACTCCGAGCCAACAGCGGCGGGCGTCGTCGTCACGGCTCGAGCTGGAACCCGGCACGTCGCGCGTGCCACGCGAGGTGGTCACTGTCTCGCGGCCAGCGCACGGTCACCCTGCAGGAGGTGAACGGGTTGGTGCGGAGACGACTCGGTGAGCGGCTTTCATCTGGCAATGTCAACCAGGGCCGGGGGCGGGATTCTAGAGTTGCCAGCTCTGCTCCTCCACCGCCGCCACCGTGGTGATGGTGGTGGTGGTGGTCGTGGTCGCAGCGGCGGTGATGGTGGTGGTCGCAGTGGTGGTGGTGGCTGCCGGGACTGTCAGGGAGCAGGCTCGGGGCGGTCGCTGGCTGCTCCATCGCTGGGGAACGAGAAGATCGCACGCAGCGTGGGGAGAGAAACTCTTATAGTGTAGTAGATGATGATGAGAGAGAGACACGCAAACTCCAAGTATACAGCAGCAGGCGTCAGGGTCTGGATCGAACCCACGACTTCCTACGCACCAGGCGAGGTAGTCAACATCTGTGTAGCCGCCGCCGCTCACCGGGACGATTGCCGGGGCTCCGTCTGTTCCGCACGGTGCACACCAGCGCCAGCACCAGCACCAGCAGCGTCACCAGCAGCGTCGCCATGGCCACCAGCGAGCTGATGGAGGCGACACGGCCGCTGGCAAAGAGCGTCACCACGTCCCCCGTGGACACCCCACGCGAGGTGGATGGGGCGGTGGTGGTGGCGGTGCGGGTGGTGGTGCGGGTGGTGGTGGTGGGGGTGGTGGTGGGGGTGGTGGTGGCGGTGGTGGGGGTGGTGGTGGTGGTGGTGGGGGTGGTGGTGGTGGCGGTGGTGGCGGTGGTGGTGGGGTGGTGGTGGGGGTGGTGGTGGTGGTGGTGGTGGCGGCGGTGGTGGCGGCGGTGGTGGTGGTGGTGGGGGTGGTGGTGGTGGGGGTGGTGGTGGTGGGGGTGGTGGTGGCGGTGGTGGTGGGGGTGGTGGTGGTGGGGGTGGTGGGGGTGGTGGTGGTGGGGGTTGTGGTGGTGGTGGTGGCGGCGGTGGTGGTGGCGGTGGTGGTGGTGGGGATGGGGGTGGTGGTGGGGGTGGTGGTGGTGGTGGCGGTGGTGGTGGGGGTGGTGGTGGCGGTGGTGGCGGGGGTGGTGGTGGTGGCAGCGGTGGTGGGGGTGGTGGTGGTGGTGGCAGCGGTGGTGGGGGTGGTGGTGGGGGTGGTGGTGGTGGTGGTGGCGGGGGTGGTGGCTACGAGATTGGGGACACACGAGGAGATACGGGGAGACATGGGGAGACAGAGTCACGGGGGAAACAGACAGAGACACAGTGAGACAGATACAGGCAGAGAGACACAGACAGAGACACAGTGAGACAGATACAGGCAGAGAGACAGATACACAGACAGAGACACAGACAGAGACACAGAGAGACACAGACAGAGACACAGACAGAGTGGGATGCTGAGCAGTGTTGTTGGATGAGGAGCGGTGGTGCAGCGGTTAGCGCTACACTGCGCTATGAACCCAGCGTCCCAGGTTCGATTCCCGCTCACGGCCAACACCGGTGACGATTATCTAAACCGTTCCCGGGCCTCCCCTAGGTCGCCTCAGCCTCAAAATGAGTACCTGGTGCGGCGTATAAACATCGCCACTGGGGAGACAAAGGCGGCCGGGCGTGGTGCTGGCCACCCACCCCCTCGTGTAAAGTTCTGACCTTCATAGGTGCTCGCTAACAGCACTTGCCCCAACAGTCTGTTAAGGCTACACGGGGGATATTTGTCTGTGTGTGTCTGTGTGTGTGTCTGTGTGTACCTGTCTGTGTGTTGTTGTTCAACACCGCCTTGCCAGGCACGCTGAGGAGAGGCTTGCGGAGCCCCAATGCGGTTTCAGGAAAGGGCGGTCCTGCACAGATGCCATATTTTCTGTCCGTCTGCTACAGCAGAGGTGTAGGGAATTCCAACAAGACCTACATCTCTGCTTTATTGACCTGGTCAAGGCCTATGATACCATCAGTAGGACTGGGCTCTGGACAGTTTTTCGTGCTTTCGGAGTCCCTGACCCTCTGCTCACGATCATTAAGGACCTTCATGATGGTGAGCGGGCCCGGATAAAACTACGTGGCCGGGAGTCAGAGCCTTTCCCTGTACACCTTGGGGTGCGACAGGGATGTCCTCTGGCTCCCACATTATTTAACATTTATTTTAACCACATAGTTCGTGAAGCCTTCAATAGCTGTACCAGAGGAATTTCCATCTGTTACAGATACAATGGGAGGCTGATCGATGCCCGGGTGCGGTCAAGGGATGGCTCCCTATCGCTCAACCATGTTGCGTATGCTGATGATTTGGTAATAGCTGCTCATTCAGAAGAGGAGTTGGAGACGCTGCTGCTGAGACTGGAGCGTGCCACTAAGAGGTGGGGCCTTACCATCAGCCCCACCAAAACTAAGCACCTGCCTGGGTATTTTGTACCATTGGACACTCCACCCCCACAACTCCCAATTGGTGATTGAGGAGTTGTGGAGAGAGTGGAGAGTTTCCCATACCTGGGCAGTGTGCTCATGACTGGCTGAGGTCTCACTCCGAATCAGTCGAGCGGCATTACCTTTTCATCGGTTACATAATACTGTGTGGAAGCTACCTGGTTTGTCACTCCGCACGAATCTTCAGGTCTTCTCGGCCACGGTCATTCCCTCCCTTCTCTACGCATGCGAAAAGTGGACCCCCCTAATGGAACATATTCGCCGGTTAGAAACATTTAGGCTGGCCTGTCTACGATCCATCCTGGGTTTAACCTGCAGGCTGGATTGTGTGAGGAGCTCACAAATCCCAGAAAGATCTGGGCAAAGTCCCATTGGTGAGCTCCTCCGGCAGGCAAGGCTGCGTTGGCTGGGCCATGTAGCCTGCATGCCCAGCCACCGCATGTCTGAACAGCTTTTGTTCAGCCGGATAGAGAGGGCTAAATGGGTGCGCCACTCACCCACCCACTCACCCACTCAATCACTCAACTACTTACCAAATCACTCGCTCACCCACCCACTCACCCACCCACCCACTCACCCACCCACTCACTCACCCACCCACCCACTCACCCACTCAATCACTCACGCACCAACTCACTCAACCACCCACTCAGTCAACTACTCACCCACCCACTAAACCACCCACTCACTCAACTACTTACCAAATCACTCGCTCACCCACCCACTCACCCACCCACTCACCCACCCACTCACTCACCCACCCACCTACTCACCCACCCACTCACTCACGCACCCACTCACTCAACCACCCACTCAGTCAACTACTCACCCACCCACTAACCCACCCACTCACTCAACTACTTACCAAATCACTCGCTCACCCACCCACTCACTCACCCACTCACTCACCCACCCACCCACCCACTCACCCACTCACCCACCCACTCACTCACTCACTCACCCACCCACCCACCCACCTACTCACCCACCCACTCACCCACCCACTCACTCACTCATTCACCCACCCACCCACCAACTCACTCACCCACCAACCCACTCACTCACTCACCCACTCATTCACCCACTCTCTCACCCACCAACTAACTCACCACCCACTCACTCACCCACCCACCCACTCACTCACCATCCCACTCACTCACCCACTCACCCACCCACCCACTCACCCACCCACCCACTCACCCACGGCGCTGTGTGGTGGAGGGACGGAGACACACGACAGTGGAGACCACTCCCCTGTCTTCCACCGCGGGTAGCGAGCCGCGACTCTCACGCGGACGCAGTACTCAGCAGCGCCTGCAGGCTGAGGCAGCGCGTGGCGGTAGCGACATCCCACAAAGCGCTCCTGGCAGGAGCAAGCAGATGGTCTCAGTGTGCCGGGTTACGTGGATGACACGTTGGTGGTCTGGCCACACGGCAAAGATAGACTGAGCGCGTTTCTAAATCATCTCAACTCGCAAAACCCATCCATCCAGTTCAGCATGGAAGTGGAAGCTGACAGAACTCAACCATTTCTGGACATTCAGTAGCAGCAGCAGCAATAGCATCGTCATCAGTAGTAGTAGCATCACCACCCACCCACTCACCCACTCACTCTCCCACCCACCCGCCCACCCACTCACCCACCCACCTACCCACTCACTCACCCACCCACCCACCCACTCACCAACCCACCCACCCACCCACCCACTCACCAACCCACCCACTCACCCACTCACCCACCCACCCACCCACCCACTCACTCACTCATCCACCCACTCACCCACTCACTCACCCACCCACTCACCAACCCACCCACTCATCCACCCACCCACTCACCCACCCACCCACCCACCCACACACCCACCCACTCATCCACCCACCCACACACCCACTCACCCCCTCACCCACTCACCCACCCACTCACCCACCCAACCCACCACCCACCCACCCACTCACCCACCCACCCACCCACTCACCCACCCACCCACTCACCCACTCACCCACCCACTCACACACACACACACCCACCCACCCACTCACCTACCCACACACCCACTCACCCACTCACCCACCCACACACCCACTCACCCACCCACTCACCCACCCACCCACTCACCCACCCACCCACTCACCCACCCACCCACTCACACACACACCCACCCACACACCCACTCACCCACCCACACACCCACTCACCCACCCACTCACCCACCCACTCACCCACCCACCCACTCACCCACCCACCCACCCACTCACCCACCCACCCACCCACTCACCCACCCACACACCCACTCACCCACCCACCCACCCACACACCCACCCACCCACTCTCACCGTGCTAGTCACACCCCTCCTTGTGGAGACCTCGGCTTGTAGATGGTACAGCACGTCACTCTGCGCCATCCTCCTCTTCCACTCGCTCCTCATGGAGACCCGCACGGACAGCTCCCACCGCTCTCCCTCGTCGCCACCGCCATCACCGTCATCGCCGCCATCACCGTCATCGTCGTCGTCATTCTCGTAGCCATCTTTGTCGTCATGTTTGTAGTCCTCACGCTCACTACCACACTCCTCCTCCTCGTCACCACCCTCGTCACCACCCTCCTCACCACCCTCCTCACCACCCTCCTCACCACCCTCCTCACCACCCTCCTCACCACCCTCCTCCAGCGTCGCATCCTTGTGGAGCATCAAGGTGACAGTCGGAGCACTCAGCACGGCTGAGACACACACAGACACACAGACACACACACAGACACACACACAGACACACACACAGACACACACAGACACACACACACACAGAGACACTCACACACAGACACACACACAGAGACACTCACACACAGACACACACACACAGAGACACACACACAGACACACACACAGACACTCACACACAGAGACACACAGAGACACACACAGAGACACTCACACAAACACACACATACACACACACAGAGACACACACACAGACACACACAGGGACACACACACAGAGACACTCACACAAAGAGACACTCACACACAGAGAGACACACTCACACAGACACACACACACAGACACACAAAGACACTCACACAAAGAGACACACACAGAGACACACACACAGACACACACACAAAGAGACACTCACACACAGACACACACACAGAGAGACACTCACACACAGACACACACACAGAGAGACACACTCACACAGACACACACACAGACACACACAGAGACACTCACACAAAGAGACACTCACACACAGAGACACACACACAGAGACACACAGAGACACACACAGACAGAGACACACAGAGACACTCACACACAGACACACACACACAGAGACACACACACAGAGACACACACACAGAGACACACACGCACACAGAGACACTCACACACAGAGACACTCACACAGAGAAACTCACACAGAGACACAGAGAGTGAGACACTCACACACAGACACAGAGACACACACAGAGACACTCACACACAGAGACACTCACACACAGAGACACTCACACAGATAAACTCACACAGAGACACAGAGAGTGAGACACTCACACACAGACACAGAGACACACACAGAGACACTCACACACAGAGACACTCACACACAGAGACACTCACACAGAGAAACTCACACAGAGACACAGAGAGTGAGACACTCACACACAGACACAGAGACACACACAGAGACACTCACACACAGAGACACTCACACACAGAGACACTCACACAGAGAAACTCACACAGAGACACAGAGAGTGAGACACTCACACACAGACACAGAGACACACACAGAGACACTCACACACAGAGACACTCACACACAGAGACACTCACACAGAGAAACTCACACAGAGACACAGAGAGTGAGATACTCACACACAGACACAGAGACACACACAGAGACACTCACACACAGAGACACTCACACACAGAGACACTCACACAGATAAACTCACACAGAGAAACTCACACAGAGACACAGAGAGTGAGACACTCACACACAGACACAGAGACACACACAGAGACACTCACACACAGAGACACTCACACACAGAGACACTCACACAGAGAAACTCACACAGAGACACAGAGAGTGAGACACTCACACACAGACACAGAGACACACACAGAGACATAGACAATGCCACTCACTTGTCTTCAAGGGTAACACCTCAACCACGACCCAGGGTGACGATGATGGTGGTGATGGTGGTGGTGATGATGGTGGTGATGGTGGTGATGGTGGTGATGGTGGTGTTGGTGGTGGTGATAAGACGGTGGATCTGACGCGAAGTTGATAGCGGTCGCCAGGATGTCGCAGCGCTGAGGAGACATCGCACCGTGTCTCTGTGGTGGCAGCGCAGACGGTCCGCCAGTGGGCTCGTGCATAGCTGCACAGACAGAGACACGGGGAGGAGGAGGTGGTGGTGAGGAGTGGGTGGGTGAGTGGGTGAGTGGGTGGGTGGGTGGGTGAGTGAGTGAGTGGGTGGGTGGGTGAGTGAGTGGGTGGGTGGGTGGGTGAGTGGGTGGGTGGGTGAGTGGGTGGGTGGGTGAGTGAGTGGGTGGGTGGGTGGGTGAGTGGGTGGGTGGGTGGGTGAGTGAGTGAGTGAGTGGGTGGGTGGGTGGGTGGGTGAGTGGGTGGGTGGGTGAGTGAGTGGGTGGGTGAGTGAGTGAGTGGGTGGGTGAGTGAGTGAGTGGGTGGGTGAGTGGGTGGGTGGGTGAGTGGATGGGTGGTTGAGTGAGTGGTTGAGCGAGTGGATGAGTGAGTGGATGGGTGAGCGAGTGGGTGAGTGGGTGAGCGAGTGGGTGAGTGAGTGAGTGAGCGAGTGGATGAGTGAGCGAGCATCTCACAGTTTGCTGTCCACCCTGTAGGTAACGTCCAGGAGCTTTGAGCTGCTGCTGGTGGCGACGTCCACTTCAGCGTCGTGGTCCCAGCGGAGTTGCGTCAGCAGGTCGCGAGACTCCACGCGGACATTCAGAGGGGGAGTCGCAGCTGGGGAGATGGGAAAACGGCACTCGGTGTGCGCTAACCACTGCACCACCGCTCCCCACACTGCGCTAACCACTGCCCCACCACTCCCCACACACAGTGCGCTAACCACTGCACCACCACTCCCCACACACACACATACAGTGTGCTAACCACTGCACCACCGCTCCCCACACACACACATACAGTGCGCTAACCACTGCACCACCGCTCCCAACACACACACACACACAGTGCGCTAACCACTGCACCACCACTCACACACACAGTGCGCTAACCACTGCACCACCACTCCCCACACACACACATACAGTGCGCTAACCACTGCACCACCGCTCCCCACACACACACATACAGAGCACTAACCACTGCACCACTGCTCCCAACACACACACAGTGCGCTAACCACTGCACCACCACTCACACACACAGTGCACTAACCACTGCACCACCGCTCCCCACACACACACAGTGCGCTAACCACTGCACCACCGCTCCCCACACACACACACAGTGCGCTAACCACTGCACCACCACTCCACACACACACACAGTGCGCTAACCACTGCACCACCGCTCCCCACTCACACACACACAGTGCGCTAACCACTGCACCACCACTCCCACCCCCACACAGTGCGCTAACCACTGCACCACCGCTCCCCCCCCACACACACACACAGTGCGCTAACCACTGCACCACCACTCCACACACACACACAGTGCGCTAACCACTGCACCACCGCTCCCCACTCACACACACACAGTGCGCTAACCACTGCACCACCGCTCCCCACACACACACACAGTGCGCTAACCACTGCACCACCGCTCCCCACACACACACACACACAGTGTGCTAACCACTGCACCACCGCTCCCCACACACTGTGCTAACCACTGCACCACCGCTCCCCACACTGCGCTAACCACTGCACCACCACTCCCCACTCACAAACACAGTGCGCTAACCACTGCACCACCACTCCCCACACACACACAAAGTGCACTAACCACTGCACCACCGCTCCCCACTCACACACACACAGTGCGCTAACCACTGCACCACCGCTCCCCACACACACACACAGTGCGCTAACCACTGCACCACCGCTCCCCACACACACACACACACAGTGTGCTAACCACTGCACCACCGCTCCCCACACACTGTGCTAACCACTGCACCACCGCTCCCCACACTGCGCTAACCACTGCACCACCACTCCCCACTCACAAACACAGTGCGCTAACCACTGCACCACCACTCCCCACACACACACAAAGTGCACTAACCACTGCACCACCGCTCCCCACACACACACACAAAGTGCGCTAACCACTGCACCACCGCTCCCCACACACACACACAGTGCGCTAACCACTGCACCACCGCTCCCCCCCCACACACACAGTGTGCTAACCACTGCCCCACCGCTCCCCACACACACACAGTGCGCTAACCACTGCACCACCACTCCCCACACAAAGTGCGCTAACCACTGCACCACCACTCCCCACTCACACACACAGTGCGCTAACCACTGCACCACCACTCCCCACACAAAGTGCGCTAACCACTGCACCACCACTCCCCACTCACACACACACTGCGCTAACCACTGCACCACCGCTCCCCACACACACACACTGCGCTAACCACTGTACCACTACTCCCCACACACACACACAGTGCGCTAACCACTGCACCACCGCTCCCCCCACACACACAGTGCGCTAACCACTGCACCACCGCTCCCCACACACACACACAGTGCGCTAACCACTGCACCACCACTCCCACCCCCACACACACAGTGCGCTAACCACTGTACCACCACTCCCCCCACACACACAGTGCGCTAACCACTGTACCACCACTCCCCACACACACACACACAGTGCGCTAACCACTGCACCACCGCTCCCCCCACACACACAGTGCGCTAACCACTGTGCCACCACTCCCCACACACACACACAGTGCGCTAACCACTGCACCACCGCTCCCCACGTCCACCACAACCTGGTACCCGATGTATCGACCACCTCTGGCTGTGCTCACCGCGTGTGCACGTGACGAGGAGGGAGAGGAAGAGTAGGCCAAGTCTCGAGAAGAGTTCTCGCACCGCCATGACACCCACCTGGGACCCACGTGTTTCAGTTTCTCAAGTCACGTGGTGCAGAGAAATTCGATTCCCGGTTCGATTAACTCCACTTGCGTCGATTCTTAATGGGATAACATTAGGAATCGATTCTTGTAGTGGATTTATAGAGTCGATTTCTATTGGGATAACATGGGAATCGATTTATAGTTGATTAAGCTATTGGAATCGATTTACGTTGAGATAACATGGAAATAGACTATCGTGGGTGTGTGTCCATGTGTGTGTGTGTAAGGTCCGGCAAAACAACCTCCTACCTCCTCGCGGTGCCGGACGGGCAACACTGTCGTGGGCAGTGCTGTGGGGGGAAGTCCAATGCCCATTGGCCTCTCCCCTCATGGCGTCTGTGACCACCACAGTGGCTAAACGGGGGCTCTGGACGGGTGTGAGGGGCTGGTAACCCCTCCACCTTCAATTAACCACCACTAAACCACGAATTAAACATAAACCTGTAACAAATAAGCTTGTGCCGGAGGCCCCGGGGGGGTCAGGCTTTTATGACGTCTCCTGGCCAAACCCCATTTGGCGGAGCCAGGAGATTGAATTTTCACCCTCGGGGCTCCTCCAGAAACAACAAAAAACCATTGCGGATGGCCACGTGGAATGTTCGAACGCTCACTGCGGAGGAGAGGCTGCCACTCCTCTGTCGGGAGCTGGACCGGTACCGCCTGGATCTCTGTGGCATTCAGGAGGTCCGGTGGACCGGTTATGGCTCCTGCCACCATGAGGGGTGGACAGTCCTCTACTCGGGGCAGGAGACTGCCAAACAACAGGGTGTGGCTCTTCTGAACAAAAGAATGAAGGGGGCGTGGGAGCGTGGCGGTGAGGTGTGGGAAGCTGTAAGCCCCAGGATACTTTGGGCTCGCCTCCCCATCAACCAGAGGCGAGGAGTGGTGGTCGTGGTTACTTATGCCCCCACCGAAGACGAACATCCGTGGAGGGATGCAGGCAAAGCCGATGAGTCAGACTCTTTCTATGACCTCCTGTCACAGGTGCTGGCTAAAGTGGCCACTCGGGACAGAGTCATCTTGTTGGGTGACTTCAATGCCCGAGTTGGTCATGATGCTGGTACCTGGTCTGGAGTGATTGGAAGGCATGGGCCAGATCAGCTCAATAATAACGGTAGGAGGCTGCTAGATTTTTGTGCAGCCCATGGGCTTGTAATTACCAACACGCTCTTCCGGCATCGGCGCATCCACACAACATCATGGATACATGCCGGGTCCAAGCAAGAACATCTGCTGGACTACATAGTGACGGACCAGCGGATGCGAACCCATGTCCTTGACACCAGGACCTACCGTGGAGCTGATCTGTCCTCTGACCATCGACTAGTCATCTGTAAGATGCGCCTGCCTTTCTTCCACTCCGGTGGTGGGTGTACACCCAGGATCCCATTCCAACCAAAAGTGGCCTGGTCTCAGTTAGCTGATGAAAGTTGCAAGCGAGAATTTCATCATCGCTTGCAGCTGGGGTTGGCATCGTCCCCCACTCCACCTGATGTCGAGGGGAAATGGGCGAGGTTTAAGACTGTGACTCATGCAGCTGCAATGGCTGCTTTGGGTACGCGGTCCAGACCTCCCCAGAAACCCTGGCTGACAGAGGAGGTGTTCAGGTTAATTGGGAAAAAGCGTCAGGCCCACTCTCATCGCCTATAGCATCCCACGTCAGAGAATGAGGAGGTTTACCGCAGCCTTCGCTCGGAAGTTCGGAGAGCCGTAAGGCGCTGTAAGGATGGGTGGTGGTCGCGGGTTGCTGAGGAGATGGAGTCTGCCTCAGTGGCCCGTGATCACAAATCACTATTTAACTCCATCAAAAAAGTAACCTGCAGCGCCACACCTATTACCATCATTAGAGGAAAAAACGGTGATCCAATCTCCGACCCCCAGGAACAGGTTTGCAGATTTGCTGAGCATTTCTGTGAGGTCCTGGGGGAGGGAAATTCTCTCAGCCAGGAAAACATCATGGCACAAAGTGGTGATAACCCTGCTGAGGCTGCGGTGCCTCAAATATTGGAAGAGGTCACCCCCTGTGAGTGGCTGGCTGAGGTGCCAGCTGTTGAGGAAGTACTGAGGGCGATCCGGAGTCTGAGACCAGGGAAGGCATCGGGCAGAGATGATCTCCCAAGCGAAATGCTGAGGGAGGGTGGCGTTTGTGCACAGACTGCCCTATATGACATCATAACAACAGTCTGGACCACTGGACGGGTTCCGCAGGACTGGAAGGATGCCCTGGTGGTCCCCCTCTTTAAGAAGGGGGACCGTACCGACTGTAACAACTACAGGGGCATCTCACTCCTCAGTGTGCCGGGTAAGGTCCTGGCAAGGATTACTTGCTAGGCACGCTGAGGAGAGGCTTGCGGAGCCCCAATGCGGTTTCAGGAAAGGGCGGTCCTGCACAGATGCCATATTTTCTGTCCGTCTGCTACAGCAGAGGTGTAGGGAATTCCAACAAGACCTACATCTCTGCTTTATTGACCTGGTCAAGGCCTATGATACCATCAGTAGGACTGGGCTCTGGGTTGTTCTTCGTGCTTTCGGAGTCCCTGACCCTCTGCTCACGATCATTAAGGACCTTCATGATGGTGAGCGGGCCCGGGTAAAACTACGTGGCCGGGAGTCGGAGCCTTTCCCTGTACACCTTGGGGTGCGACAGGGATGTCCTCTGGCTCCCACATTATTTAACATCTATTTTGACCGCGTAGTTCGTGAAGCCTTCCATAGCTGTACCGGGGGAATTTCCATTTGGTACAGATATAATGGGAGGCTGATCGACGCCCGGGTGCGATCAAGGGATGGCTCCCTATTGGTCAACCATGTTATGTATGCCGATGATTTGGTAATAGCTGCTCATTCAGAAGAGGAGTTGGAGACGCTGCTGCTGAGACTGGAGCGTGCCACTAAGAGGTGGGGCCTTACCATCAGCCCCACCAAAACGAAACATCTGCCTGGGTATTTTGTACCATCGGACACTCCACCCCCACAACTCCCAATTGGTGATGGGGCAGTTGTGGAGAGAGTGGAGAGTTTCCCATACCTGGGCAGCGTGCTTATGACCGGCTCCAGTTTATCAGCAGAGGTCTCACTCCGAATCAGTCGAGCGGCAATATCTTTTCATCGGTTGCGTAACGCTGTGTGGAAGCTACCTGGTCTGTCGCTCCGCACGAAGCTTCAGGTCTTCTCAGCCACGGTCATTCCCTCCCTTCTCTACGCTTGCGAAACGTGGACCCCCCTAGTGGAGCATCTTCGCCGGTTGGAAACATTTAGGCTGGCCTGCCTACGATCCATCCTGGGTTTAACCAGGCTGGATTGTGTGAGGAGCTCACAAGTCCTTGAAAGATCTGGGCAAAGTCCCATCAGTGAGCTCCTCCGGCAGGCAAGGCTGCGTTGGCTGGGTCATGTAGCCCGCATGCCCAGCCACCGCATGCCTAAACAGCTTTTGTTCGGCCGGATCGAGGGGGCTAGACGGGCGCGGCATGGGCTAGAGAAGAGATGGAGTGATGTGGTACAGGAGGACGTGGAGCTGAGTGGACTTGCCGATGACTGGTACCAGCGGTGTCAAGATCGGCCTCAGTGGAGGAGGCTCGTGAAGGACGCTACTGGGCAGTTGGAGGCAGTCGCCCTCCAACAACAACGGAGGGCGGAGGAGCGACGCTCACAACGAGCGGAGCGCCGGGTGGCTAAAGCACAGCAAGTTGGCACAGTAGGGGGCACAGATGGTGCATCAGCCACTCGTCTCAGTCAGTCGACCCGTGGCACCTGCTGGGTCTGCCCCGTGACCTCCTGCCAGCGGGCGTTCGACACTTCACGTGGCCTCAAGGTGCACTTGGCCTGGCACAAGCGTCGTGGTGACGTCTCCGCCACTTAGTGGCGAATGACTGTTGTTGTTGTTGTGTGTTGATGTTTGTAATTGCAAGTGTACATTAGGGACAGGCCTGATCCTGAGTTTCTTGCTTGAGGGTCACGTGACAGCCCGTCCAGCCGTCAGGTCACGTGACTTATCGACCCTCGGAAAGCTTCCCCACCTGCCCGTCTGTCTGTCCCGTGGCCCCATCTCCCTCCCTCTCCCTCCTCATCTCTCTCGCTTTCACGCGGACAGCTGGGGAACCACCACCCACCACCACCACCACGCACAGCACACACACAACCACTGCTTTCTTATTAAGATAATCTGTTCATCTGCTCTCATGAGAATAAGCTCTTTTTTAAATCCTTTATATTAAGTTCGCTTGCTTGCTTGCTTACGACCGTGCAACTCTTTCGGTCGTTTTTTAACACACTTCCCGTGATCCAATAGAGCTGACATTTTGCACACAGACTCGTTGTGCGTGACAATTTTCGTGAAATTTTTTGTTTTACATTTTTACACTGTTTAGGCAATTTCTTTTAAATATTTAATTACCAATTGCTTAATGGTGGCAGACAATCATCTCTGACCCATAGGTGGCAGCCATCTCAAGCCAGAGGACGAGAGGACTCGAGCCGCCACGCATATAAAGGATTTAGAGTGAAAAACTTTGTTTTTACGGGTTATACTTATTAAGATAATCTGTTCATCTGCTCTCATGAGAATGAGCTCTTTTGTTCTGTCTTCTTCCGTCTCTTGTTCTACGTCGTTTTCCCTTCCTCCCCTGCACGATCTCTCTAACTCTGTCACTCTTCTCTTCTTAACCCCGATGCTTTCGCTCTTTCTCGCTGCGTAAGCCTTCACATGTGTGGCCCTCTCTCGACACCTCGATATTAAAAAAATTAACCCTAAAAAACGTTTTCACTATAAATCCTTTATATGCGTGGCGGCTAGAGTCCTCTCGTCCTCTGGCTTGAGATGGCTGCCACCTATGGGTCAGCTGATTGTCTGCCAGTATTAAGCAATTGGTAATTAAATATTTAATTTGTTTTCCCTAAACAGTGTAAAATTTTGGAAAAAAAATTTCACGAACATTAATTGTCACGCACAACGAGTCTGTGTGCAAAATGTTAGCTCGATTGGATCACGGGAAGTGGGTTAAAAAACGACCGAAAGGTTTGCACGGTCGTAAGCAAGCAAGCAAGCACGCAAGCACGCGAACTTAATATAAAGGATTTAAAAACACCGCTGTTGCTCCACGTGTACGTGTGCGGCATGTTTGAACACACACACACAGGCGCATCCATCAGTAAATGTCTATTTACATGTATTCACAGACATGTTGCGTAGACGTTGTTTATTTGAACGTACAATATTTTTTGTGTGCCTCTTGAAAGCAACTCTGCCCATTGATGCTATATGACAAAAACGTGACACACACGTATGATTGCAACTGTATGTACGTAGCTAACGGAAGTAAAGTCCCACCACTGCAACATTACCCCGGTTCTTCGGCTCTTTCGACTACTTTGCAAAAGAGACCGGCGCCGGCCAGAACCCAGCCAGCGACATCCTGTCAACGTCCGTACGCTGCGCTTGATCGTGCCAAGGGACAGCCAAAGTTGGACAAGTGAAAGCATCAAGGAGGCCAACAAATAAAATGAAGTCGCATCAACAGTTGGCGAGCGAGCGCTCCCCCTGCCGTGTTGCTGCGACGTCGACGTCTAAGCAAGAGAGACCCGGGTGGGGGGTGGGGGGTGGGGGGTGGAGACAGGGAGGGGGGTGAGCGAGCGAGGGGGGACCCCCCAGGCCGTGGAGAAGCAGCCCAGCTAGGCGAGATGGCGGCACGCGCTCGTTCCGCTCGAGCGAGTGCTTAAACACCTCCACCCCATCATCTCTGCTCCCTCTCTCTGGCTGTCTGTCGCACCAAGCCGTGCAAGCGCACGTCACGCGACCGACCGCGATTGCCTCGCTAAGCCGCTCGCGTCGTTTGCTTTCACCGTCCTCCAGCCAAGCCGGTCGCCTGGCCCACGTGGCCACGGCTGTCTAGTTCACTTCGGCCCCCGTTCCCCCACCCCCCCCCGGCAACTCTTCTCCCACCTCCCCTCCATCCACATCCCGCGGGGGGGGGGGGGGGCCAGCTCAGCTCAAGTGACGATGAACCTGTTGCTGGAGCGGGAGTTGCTGCGGCCGAGCGGGCTGCCCGGCGCCGCCACGGCCTTCTGCTGGAGCGCCGTCTGCTTGTCGCCCAGCAGCAGCACAGGCAGGACTGTGCACGGCGGCGACGACGAGGAGGAGGAGAGAGAGTTGGAGCGAGGAGGGTCGGCACTGCGACGAGCGACGTCAAATTCGCTCTCGCCGCACGCAAAGCGCTCGCCACACATGAACCGCGACACCTTCGCCGATCTCGTCAAGTGAGCGTCAACCCATCGCGCCAACTCCGCTCATCATCCTCACAGCAGCAGCAGCAGCAGCGGCGGCAGCAGCAGCAGCAGCGGCAGCGGTGGCTTCTGACTGCTCGCCATCGAACACAGGCGGCGGTGGGGATCACCGCATCGCGCGGCGCTTTCAGACGCGCTTCTGCGGCCGTCTGCAACGCTCTTCCGATAATAGGAAGCCACTGGAGCTACGCACTTTTAAATTATCCACGTTGACAAACTCATTTCTTTAGAACTGCTTTTTGTGCTTAGTTTGTTGTCCTTACCCCGCACCTCTGGTTAACACTAACCGCTACACCACCGCTCCCCTTAACACACACCCACTCACGTACACACATGCAAACATACATACTTGCATACAAACACGTAGTAGATACGCATCAATTCACGAGACCCGTATCAGTTGGAATTCGTCACGCGAACGTGCGACGCGATCGTCAGACCTGTGCACCAGCGGTGATTGTTGTTGTTGTTGATGTTGTTGTTGTTGTCGTGGTTCCCGAGCGCCGGCGATTGAGAAGCACCCCCCCCCATGATCTAAACGTGACGACAGAAACGTGGCCGACGCCACCAAACGCACCTTGAAGCGGTTCCTGAACTTTGCGCTGACGACGTAGAGGGCGACGGGGTTGACGCACGAGTTGAGGGTCGCCAGGTTCATGCCGATGTAATTCAGCACGAGCAGGAAGCTGCAGGGGGCGGTGGTGGTGATGGCGGCAGAGCACACACCCGTTGTGAATCAGGAGCCAGGAGACCTTCACATTGCATCGGGGCCACGCACAGAACCCAGCCGTAGCCCAACCGCGACGAACACGGCCACGCTCCGAGCGGCGTGACAACGACACGCCGGTGAAGCGTTGATCGCAATCGGATCAGAATCTCAATATTGATTTGGACTTGGAGGAGGAATCCGATGAGCTACGAAGCTCTCTCCCCGCAGCTGTCCCGCCCCCCGCCTCCCCACGCTGTTGAGCTGCGATGTTTTGTGGGGGGTCCCATCCACCCCCCCTCGTTTACCACGCCGCTCGCATGACACGATCCGTGACACGATCCGTGACGCGATCCAGCTGCGCTCGTTCACCGGCCACGTGCCGTTGTTCGCGTTAAGGGGGCCGTGTGAGAAGCAAGCCACCGGGGGGGGGGGGGGGGTGTAGCGGGTGCGTCGGACGTTCACAACAACGCCCTGGAGGAAACGCGGGGCTGGATGGAGTGGGGGGGGGGGGTGGGGGGCATTGGCATTGGTGAAACATGACAGAGCAGGACGCTCCTAAAACAAACCCCACTCTTGACACTCGCTGAGTGTATTCTATTGCCAAGGGCGTCGTTTGCAAAGTATATTGAGAACGACGCCTCTTCGCAAAGAACACTTCGCGTTCAGTTCGTCGTCCTTCCCCCGCACCTGCGGTGAGCGCGCTCGGCTACGTACGGTGCCAAAGAAGTTCCACGCGCAGGGCGTGGTGGTTGCGATTGGTATTATCACTGCTGCTGCTGCTGCGATATTCACGCCAGAGGTCGCAACCAGGTACCCGATACCCGTACCCTACCCGATACCCGGCTACCCGTACCCGGCCGGGTACGGGTACCCGTTTGCGACCCTGGTGCGGCCGGGTACGGGTACGGGTAGACCGTGAGTCACTGGTGAGTCACCGTGTGTCACTCATTTCCCAATGACTTGTCTCTTCTCATAATTCAAGTTCCTAGAATCAACCCACCCGCGCCTGCAACGTGGCTTCATCCCAGAGGTCGCAATCGGGTACCCGATACCCGTACCCTACCCGTACCCGGCCGGGTACGGGTAGGGTACGGGTAGGGTACGGGTAGGGTACGGGTAGGGTACAGGTAAGGTACGGGTAGGGTACGGGTAGGGTCTGGGTACGGGTAGGGTCTGGGTAGGGTACGGGTACGGGTAGGGTACGGGTACGGGTAGGGTACGGGTACCCGTTTGCGACCCTGGTGCGGCCGGGTATGGGTACGGGTAAGGAATCAAAACCCGTTTGCGACCTCTGATTCACGCGAAGACGATACAATTGACTCTTCATTCTCCCATGGGACGAGGAGGGCACGAGTAGAGAGGGAGAGAGGGGGGGGGGGGGGGACGGTTCGGGGGTGCCCCCCCCACCTGAGCAGCTCGCAGCGGTTGGGGTCCATCTCGTCGTAGACGGTTCTCTTGAGGATGCGGCTGAGATGCAGCGGCAGCCAGCACAGCGCAAACACCACCGCCAGGCAGAACACCGCCTTGCCTGCCTCCCGTTGCTGTGTGTACACACACGCACGCACACACGCGCACGCACACACACACGTACACACACACGCACACACACACACACACGCACGCACACACGCACGTACACACACACACACATGCACACACACACGTACGCACACACACACACGCACACACACACGTACACACACACGCACACACACACGCACGCACACAGACACGTACACACACACACACACGCACACACACACGTACACACACACGCACATACACACGCACACACACACACGCACACACACGCACATACACACACACGCAAACACACGCAAACATCCGTCGAATCAACATCTCGCAGTTTCACGAATCGTTCAGTGACAAAGTCGGAGAGCGAACGTCACGGACCCCTCCCTCCCCTCCTGCCCGCCACCGCAAATCGGTTACGTAACCGCACAACCACGGGGAGCCGTTCGGCCTCCAGCCGATGGGGCCGGCGGTACCGGAGGGAGGTCCCGAGGTTCGACACCTGCTTGAGGTGCTCGTCGATGGCGCTGCCAAGGTTTCGCTTCTTCATCCCAAGCATCTCGACGGTCGTGAGCGTGTAGAAGACCGCCGCGCAGGCCAGCGGCATGCAGAAGTAGAAGCCGAACAGCCACCAGTCCTTGGCTTTGGCGTAAAACTGCGAGGGCCCAGACAAGAGGTTTCGTCAGAGTCAGGCGGGGCGACAAATCTCCTCGTGGGATAGCCGAGCACAGGGTTGGTGGAGTATCTAATTAGCTGCCTGTCTCTGTGAGTGACTGAAAGACAGACTGTGTGTCAGAGGTCGCAATCGGGTACCCGATACCCGACTACCCGTACCCTGGTGCGGCCGGGTACGGGTAGGCCGTGAGTCACTGGTGAGTAACCGTTTGTTACTCATTTCCCAACGTCTTGTCTCTTCTCACAATTCAAGTTCCTAGAATCAACCCACCCGAGCCTGCAACGTGGCTTCATCCCAGAGGTCGCAATCGGGTACCCGATACCCGTACCCTACCCATACCCGGCTGGGTACGGGTACGACTGGATACGGGTACGGGTACCCATTTGCGACCCTGGTGCGGCCGGGTACGAGTACAGCAACCCGGACAAAAAACATTCGGTGACGATTCACATCCCCGTTTGTGCCGACCGGAGTTTGCGAAACCACCCCGCCCCCCCCCCCCCACGGTTACGGCGACGCCGGTGGTTGCCACGTTCTTGACGCGCCGTGTCGCACCTCCACGAAGCTCGTCTGCGGGATGACCATGCACGTGTCGAGCGTCCGGTTGCGGTATTCCCAGGACAGCGTGTCGAAGGCCAGGAGCTCGGGCACCGCCAGCACCAGCGACAGCGTCCAGATGGCCAGGACTTTAAGCGCCGTGAGCAGGGAGAGGCCCACGCACTGGAGGCGGTCCCAGTGCGCGACCGCACGGTACCTGCGTAGAGGGGTCACGGGAGGGCGAACAAACACACCGGGGGTGCTTGTGCCTGCACGCGGAAAGATGCTTACATCCACGTCCGCATCGGTTAGCCCTGGGGGGCTGTAATGGCGCTGTGATCCCCCACGGCACCACCCCTTGGGGGGGAGTTGCTATATAAGGCGGTGAGCCGGTGGGCTCGGGGTTCAGTGTTTAGCTTAAACCAGAGAAGAGAGAAGACCGGCTAGATAGGCCCTGGGACTCCCCTGGCTCGCCGTGCTTCTAAGGAGCAACCAGGGCAAGCCAGTGGCGTGGCCCCCAGAGCCCAGAGCCGATGTTCTTGTAAGAGCCGGTCTGGGGACTCAGGGTGCCGTGATCCCAGCTTGGCCAGAGCTGGATCAGCTAGCCTCCCCTAGCCCTGTAGTGGAGGACCTGGGAGTAGGCTAGCCGGGTTAGAGACAGTGGGAGCTCCCTGTTAGACGGGTGAAGTGGCCGGTCTGGTGACTCAGGGTGCCGTGATCCCAGCTTGGCCAGAGCTGGATCACTAGCCTCCCCTAGCTCTCGAGTGGAGGACCTGGGAGTAGGCTAGCTGTGACATAGATTGTGGGATCTCCCTGTTAGACGGGTGAAGGGGACGATACCCCTGCGAGTGTTGTATACATTGGCCTGTGCTGAGTGAACCGTTTAATAAACCTACTACACCGACTACACCTGCACAGCCACCAAAGATAAAGGCAATGACCCCCCCCCCCACCCGTGTAGCCTGTAACAGGCTGTTGTCTCGCCGGTGGCGATGTTTACACACCGCACCACGTCCTCATTTGAGGCCGAGTCTACCTAGGGAAGGCCCAGGACCGGTTCAAATAATCGTCACCGGTGTTGGCCGTGAGCGGGAAACGGGCGATCGCTTCGGGTCCTGAAGCAGAGGAGGGGGCGGCCAAGTTGGTGCTGGTTGGTTTGTCGAGGCGAGAACTCGCGAGTGAGCGGGACGGGTCTCGCTCGCAGGAGCGAGCTGGATCAACACGTTGACACGTGCCGCATGTTTGGGAAGCGGGGATTAGTTTCGGCCGCGTCCGTCCGGTTTGGCAACCTGAAACAATGTGTACGCACAGCGGCTCACCACATCCATCATACAGATCGCTATGTCTGTGGCTGCTAGACGGCGCTGGTGCCATCTACAACAGTCTACCAGGAAGTCGGACAATATTCAGTGAGAAATGAGGTTCTGGGTGACACCCAAGGAATGACACCGTCACTTAATTATCTAAAATACTGTTGTAGCCTGCTGCTTATAACAGAAGGAGCAGAAGGGAGGAGGGAGGGAGGAGGAGGAATGTAAACTCTGGAGATGTACTACGACTGTTCCTATTCTATTTGTATGTTACCAGGCAAGGCCCACTCAGCTGTATACGACCTGGCCACAAACGACAGCTCAACGAAGTAGCTGATCACGTGGGGACATTTAGAGCAGCAGCCAAATAGCATTTATAATCAAACGCATGTTTTTTGTCTTAATTTGGAGGGAAAAACCAGAGGACTCGGAGAAAAAATACACACGACCACGGGGAGAATATGCAAACTGGAAATATACAGCAGCAGCAGGCGTCAGGGTCGAGATCAAACCCACGACTTCCTGTATACCAGGCGAGGTAGTTAACCCATTTACATTTTTCTTCTGATTCCGTACACGTATGTCATGCACACGTATGTCATGCACACGTACGTCATCGGAACGGAATTGGAAGAACAACTAAAATAAAATTACTTTATCGGTAACCGAGGCTCCCACAAGGCCATGCGGGAGGGAGTGTGGCTATTGCGACCTCTGGGATGAAGCCATGTTGCAGGCGCGGGTGGGTTGAGTCTAGGAACTTGAATTGTGAGAAGAGACAAGACGTTGGGAATCGTGTCGTGACAGTTCTCCGCGGTGAGCACGATGTCTTCAGGAACACGCCTCTCCAGACAAAGTTCACGCCAACAAGCGCTTTGAGCGCTTCCGAGATTTGAGCCGTGAACGGGAACAGCGAGCGGCCGGGTCTCTCCTCACCTGTCTCCGCTGAGCACGCACAGGCTCAGCGCGCTGATGCCCAGAGAGGCCTTCTGCACGAAGGGCACCGTCTTGCACACGGTGGCACCGAATGGCCAGCTCTCGGCGTGCAGCTGAGAAGATAAGAACGCACCGCACGCACCCCGCAGGTTTTCTCTGGAAATGAATTGAGGAAATGAATTGGGGTCCTCCCAAACATCAACAACAACTATACTCTTAGTTCTTTCGGTAAAGTCACCATGTAGGCAAAAAATGAAATAAAAATTAATAAAAATAAAACAATAAAATCACGACGTTTCGGAGGCAACACAAGTCTCCGTCATCAGGTGGGACCGTCACAGCCAGTCACGAAAGCTTCAAATCTAGAATCAACAACAACAACAACAGTTCTAGATTTGAAGTTTTCGTGACTGCAAGGGTCCATGCTCTTTGGTGTTTTTCGGTAAAGTCACGTAGGTGAAAAAGAAAATAAAAATAAATGAAATCACGACGTTTCGGAGGCAACACAAGCTTCCGTCTTCAACAACAAAAGTCTCCAGAACTTTTAGAGGCCTTTTTTTTGGGGGGGGGGGTAAAAGTCAATCGAGTTAATGATCACAACAAAGGTTTTTTGTGTTAGGTCGCGTAAGTAGAAATGTTGTGTCCTAACCCTCCACCACCCGACACAGCCAGTAAGGTTTGTCACGTAAACAACGCGCCAATTCCACATTCCCATGACAGTGGCGAGTCTGCTCATCGCAACACCGCTGTTGACTTCACCATCATGGGGTAAAACCAGGGGCGGTTTCTTCATTAGGGCGATTGGGCGACGCACCACCAATGTCATTCAACCACAGAGTCACGCTAGCCGTCACTGCAGCCTCTGGATATAGTCCAATCAGCGTCATGTCACGTTCTGTGGAGTACCGCCTCTTTTTGGGCGATTTCACTCCGGCTGAGAATCGCCCCGAGTGGCCCCATAGACTTACATTCAAAGATGTTTTTTTTCGAACGGCGGGCGCTGCAATGCATTCTCTATGGCTTCCGGGAGGGCTCGCACTAACGTGCTTACGTCATCATACGTGCTTACGTCATCATACGTGCTAACGTCATCATACGTGCTTACGTCATCATACGCAAGCACGTTTCATCCAACAATATAATTTGTGGCCACCTAGTGGAATCTTTAATAAAATAAACTTGAGTGGTTTGTTTTAATAGTGAGTATAGAAACAAACAAGATGTATTGTAAGAGTCACTTTATTTTTCATTAATATTAAAGAAGTGAAGTTGCCTTTACATGCTTAAGCTGTTAATTTATCCATTGCATGGGTGGACCTTATCCTTATCAATCATCCAGACATTTGCCCCCCCTGAGAGATTTTGCAGGAGCCGCCACTGGGTAAAACATTTCTTTTTTGTAATTGAGGCATCGTCGTTTCATCTATGCATTTCTATTTGTTATATAACAACAGTTTTTACACTTTACTTTGGCCAGAATATTCCTAAGTTAGTGAATAACAACTGGATATTAGCCAATTAACTTTTTGCGAATATTCTCTTTGTATAACAAAGTCTGAATATGTATTGACACTGGAGGAGGAATCCGATGAGCTATGAAGCTCTTTTTCACAGATGTCCAGTAGGGGCACGGGGTCAGAACGTTAGAACAACAAAGTGAAAAAAAACCATGACAGTCTATATATAGTTACGTGTATATAGTATCCAAGTGTACGTACGTATGTTAAACCGCTTTCACGCCACACATAGCCGAGCGTGCTAATCGGCTGCAGACACGCGAGCGTGTTGTACACACACACACAGGTACACACACACACAGGTACACACACACACACACACAGAGGTACACACACACACACAGGTACACACACACAGGTACACACACACACAGGTACACACACACACAGGTACACACACACAGGTACACACACACATGTACACACACACAGGTACACACACAGGTACACACACACAGGTACACACACACACAGGTACACACACACAGGTACACACACACACAGGTACACACACACAGGTACACACACACACAGGTACACACACACACAGGTACACACACACACAGGTACACACACACACAGGTACACACACACACACAGGTACACACACACACACAGGTACACACACACACACACAGGTACACACACACACACAGGTACACACACACACAGGTACACACACACACACAGGTACAACACACACACAGGTACACACACACAGGTACACACACACACAGGTACACACACAGGTACACACACACACACAGGTACACACAGGTACACACACACACAGGCACACACAGGTACACACACAGGTACACACACACGCACAGGTACACATACACAGGTACACACACACACAGGTACACACACAGGTACACAGGTACACACACACACAGGTACACACACACACGTAGACTTTGGCGACCAATATTATCCATAAGGGGATTGTTTTTGGGATTAGATCGCGCAAATATAAAACACGCGACCTCTACGATGGTTGTACATCCGTCGCATGCTGTAGCTGGGGGGGGGGGGGGGGGTGACACGCTGGTGTTCGCCTGTGAGGCAGTGCTCTGGAGGCCGGGATTGGTGGATCACGCAGAGATTCGTCAAACTCCCAACCCACTGGGGCTGCGAGGCGCCCTGGAGATGGGCAGTCCACAAAGTGGTCTCTGGAATCCATCACGTGCAGAAGCTACACAGATTGGCCAAACATCCTCAAGCAGGATGCTCGTTCTACAGAGTCTTGAAACTCCTTGGGGCTTTTCTGGATACATCAGAGGGAATTGTTGCTGATTTTCTGTCCATCTGTTTATCACCCATATGGAAGCAAACGAAATGTTGAAGCAGTCTATATAATTCAACGCTTTAAAGCTTGCTACTTATCAAGTCACACACGAGGTGCGTGGTGGAGTGGTAGTAGTGGCGGCAGTGGTTACCGCACAGTAATATTGAACCGGCGAGTTGAGTTCAATTCCCAGCGATGGTCAACATCAGTGACAAGTGACATCTGAACTGGTCCTGCCCCAACCTGTCCCTGGCCAGCACGGCGAGGCGTGGTCAAGCAGGCCGCGTGGCTGACGCGGCATGGGGAGGGCCCTCATCCAGGCAACACCCTTCTCAAAGTGGGTTGACAGAGGACTGTCAATGAGAGTTGTGTCAATGTTCATTAAAAACAATGATCCACATTCTTGTTTGTTTGGGGTAAGGCAACCCGTGGTGGCTTCAATGCCAAAATTATTGCCGTCACCCCCCCTCTCACACCCGACAATATTGTCACGAATTGCATAATCATCACGTGGTAGCAGCACGTGACTAAGAACTCGAGTTGTTATTGATACCGCACCACGTGCGCGCGTCCTCCCCCCTCCCCCTCCTCACCTTGTACACGTTGACGGGCATGTCTACGACGATGTAGAAGAGGTCTCCGAGAGCAAGGCTGGCGATGAGGACGCTGGCCTCGTCGCGCATCATCGACTTGTCCCCGTAGACGACGAGCAGCAGCGCCGCGTTGCCGACGCTCCCCACGAGGAAGACGACGCTCGCCACGGCCGCGTTGACGCGCTTGAAGACGTGGCCCACGCCGCTCTGCGCCAGGCACGGGGGCGGCCTCCCGCCAGCTCTGGGTCCCGGTGGGGACGCCGAGAAGGAGGAGAAGGAGGAAGACGGAGGAGGAGGAGAGGACGAGGCCATCGCTGGACTGGTCGCGGGGATGGTCTGGGCGTCTGTCCCCTGGGACTGCTCTAAGGGTGCAAGTGACGGTGGGGTTCCTTGGCCGTGTACCGAGGCCAAGCCGACCAGGGTGGCCAGGCAGAGGCACAAGAAGGTGGACGTGAGCCTCCTAGGGGTGGACATCGTGGTCGAGGTGGCGGTGTGCGTGTGTGTGGTCGCGCTGGGTGTGAACTCGTGTCCACGTGCTCCTCCTGCTGATCCTCCCGGGGCAAAGTTCACTTGGCGTGCAGCTTCCGGGTGAACAATTTTTTTTTTAGAAATATTAACCCCCCCCCCCACGCTTTCATCTTCTTGGCTCTTTCGGTGAAGTCGCGTAGAAGAGAAATAAAAAAATTATAAAAAGACAACAATAAAAAAGTATTTTATTATTATTTAATTATTTATTCTATTTTTATTTTATTACTATAATGTAAAGTTTTATTTTTATTCTTTTATTATTTCCCTTCTACGTGATGACTTTACCGAAAGAACCAAGAAGATGAATCCCTGCAGTCACGAAAACTTTAAATCAAACCCCCCCCCCCCACGCTTTAATTAAATGTTACTGTCCCAGATGCCCCCCCCCGTGCCCCCCCCTTCCCCCATCGCCCCTCCCCCTCCTGCCTTCCCCCCTCCCCCCCCGTGCCCCCCCCCCCTCCCCCCCCGTGCCCCCCCCCCTTCCCCCATCGCCCCTCCCCCTCCTGCCCCCCCCGCCCCTCCCCGTGCCCCCCCCCTCCCCCCCCCCGTGCCCCCCCCCTTCCCCCATCGCCCCTCCCCCTCCTGCCTTCCCCCGCCCCTCCCCGTGCCCCCCCCCCTCCCCCCCCGTGCCCCCCCCCTTCCCCCATCGCCCCTCCCCCTCCTGCCCCCCCCCGCCCCTCCCCGTGCCCCCCCCTCCCCCCCCCGTGCCCCCCCCTTCCCCCATCGCCCCTCCCCCTCCTGCCCCCCCCCGCCCCTCGGCGCGGCTGCTCTGAGGATTCAACAACAGACGGAGTTTGTTAAATAATAAAAGCGTGTAATAAACGGACAATAGTTTGAGTGTTTTTAAATCCTTTATATTAAGTTCACTTGCTTGAATCTTAATTATGGAGCTTTCGTGACTGCAGGAATTATTCTTTGGTTCTTTCGGTTAAGTCACGTCTAAAGATAAAATAATAAATTAAAATAAAAGCATATTACGACGTTTCGATTGCAACACAAGCAATCATCATCAGGCAAAAAAAGAAATAGCAACAAAAATCTAACTAGAAAACTGCTTGTGTGTCTGTCTACAGTTTTCTAGTTAGATTTTTGTTGCTATTTCTTTTTTTGCCTGATGATGATTGCTTGTGTTGCAATCGAAACGTCGTAATATGCTTTTATTTTAATTTATTATTTTATCTTTAGACGTGACTTAACCGAAAGAACCAAAGAATGCACTTGCTTGCTTGCTTAGGACCGTGCAAATCTTTCGGTCGTTTTTTAACCCACTTCCCGTGATCCAATCGAGCTGACATTTTGCACACAGACTCGTTGTGCGAGACAATTAATGTTCGTTTTTTACACTGTTTAGGGAAAACAAATTCAATATTTAATTACCAATTGCTTAATACTGCAGACAATCATCTGACCCATAGGTGGCAGCCATCTCAAGCCAGAGGACGAGAGGACTCTAGCCGCCACGCATATAAAGGATTTATAGTGAAGAACTTAGTTTTTACGGGTTATACTTGTTGTCAATATAAATAACATGAATTTACATTTAAGCGCGTTTGTAAGTCGGGGTGTTCGTAAGTGGAGGAGTTCATTGACAGACTGACTTTGTGGACCGAGGGGGAAGCCCCCCGCCCCCAACAGGAGGGGGGGGGTGATGAGCCGGAAGTGAGGGGGGGGGGATGATGAGCCGGAAGTGAGGGGGGGGGGGATGATGATCCGGAAGTGAGGGGGGGGGGGATGATGAGCCGGAAGTGAGGGGGGGGGGGGATGATGATCCGGAAGTGAGGGGGGGGGGTGATGAGCCGGAAGGGAGGGGGGGGGATGATGAGCCGGAAGTGAGGGGGGGGGGATGATGAGCCGGAAGTGAGGGGGGGGGATGATGAGCCGGAAGTGAGGGGGGGGGATGATGAGCCGGAAGTGAGGGGGGGGATGATGAGCCGGAAGTGAGGGGGGGGGGGATGATGAGCCGGAAGTGAGGGGGGGGGATGATGAGCCGGAAGTGAGGGGGGGGGATGATGAGCCGGAAGTGAGGGGGGGGATGATGAGCCGGAAGTGAGGGGGGGGGGATGATGAGCCGGAAGTGAGGGGGGGGATGATGAGCCGGAAGTGAGGGGGGGGGATGATGAGCCGGAAGTGAGGGGGGGGGGATGATGAGCCGGAAGTGAGGGGGGGGATGATGAGCCGGAAGTGAGGGGGGGGGATGATGAGCCGGAAGTGAGGGGGGGGGATGATGAGCCGGAAGTGAGGGGGGGGATGATGAGCCGGAAGTGAGGGGGGGGGGGATGATGAGCCGGAAGTGAGGGGGGGGGATGATGAGCCGGAAGTGAGGGGGGGGGATGATGAGCCGGAAGTGAGGGGGGGGATGATGAGCCGGAAGTGAGGGGGGGGATGATGAGCCGGAAGTGAGGGGGGGGATGATGAGCCGGAAGTGAGGGGGGGGATGATGAGCCGGAAGTGAGGGGGGGGGATGATGAGCCGGAAGTGAGGGGGGGGGATGATGAGCCGGAAGTGAGGGGGTGAGCCGAGTGGGGGGGATGATGAGCCGGAAGTGAGGGGGGGGATGATGAGCCGGAAGTGAGGGGGGGGGATGATGAGCCGGAAGTGAGGGGGGGGGATGATGAGCCGGAAGTGAGGGGGGGGGGATGATGAGCCGGAAGTGAGGGGGGGGGGATGATGAGCCGGAAGTGAGGGGGGGGGATGATGAGCCGGAAGTGAGGGGGGGGGGATGATGAGCCGGAAGTGAGGGGGGGGGGATGATGAGCCGGAAGTGAGGGGGGGGGGGGATGATGAGCCGGAAGTGAGGGGGGGGGGATGATGAGCCGGAAGTGAGGGGGGGGGATGATGAGCCGGAAGTGAGGGGGGGGGGATGATGAGCCGGAAGTGAGGGGGGAGGGCGGGGGGGTGCAGGGGGGGGGCTGAAGGTGAATGGAGACGAGGCGAGGGGTGAGGGGGGAGGGGCGCACAGGCGGCGTCTTTGCCAGGTGCTGCTGCTGCTGCTGCTCAAGTATCTGCACTCGCTGCGGCCTCTCACAACGGATCGTCAGGGACGTCTCGTGCGCTCCTACAGAGGTCTGACCCCACCACCCTCCTCCCCCTCCTCCTCCCCCTCCTCTCTCTCTCTGCGCTCTGTCTCCCACGCTGCCGCTGCCGTCTTTGTCCTGATGTCGAGGGTAAATGGGCGAGATTTAGGACTGTGACTCATGCAGCAGCAATGGCTGCTTTGGGTACGCGGTCCAGACCTCCCCAGAAACCCTGGCTGACAGAGGAGGTGTTCAGGTTAATTGAGAAAAAGCGACAGGCCCACTCTCATCGCCTACAGCATCCCACGTCAGAGAATGAGGAGGTTTACCGCAGCCTTCGCTCGGAGGTTCGGAGAGCCGTGAGGCGCTGCAAGGATGGGTGGTGGTCGCGGGTTGCTCAGGAGATGGAGTCTGCCTCAGTGGCCCGCGATCACAAATCTTGTTAATTCCATCTATCACCGTCATTAGGGGGAAAAACGGTTTGCAGATTTGCTGAGCATTTCTGTGAGGTAGACTGTGTACACAGATACAGTATATAATGTAGACTGTACACACAGATACAGCCTATAATGTAGACTGTACGCACAGAACAGTCTATAATGTAGACTGTGTTCACATATCTACAGTTTATAATGTAGATTGTGTACACATATACAGTCTATAATGTAGACTGTACACATAGATACAGCCTATAATGTTAACTGTTTACATAGAGATACAGTCTTTAATGTAGACTGTACACACAGATACAGTCTACAATGTAGGGTGAATGAGTGGGTGGGTGAGTGGCCGAGTGAGTGGGTGGGTGGGTGAGTGGGATGTGGGTGGGTGAGTTCGTGGGTGAGTGACTGGTGGGGTAGTGACTGGGTGGGTGAGTGACTGAGTGGATGGGAGAGTGACTGAGTGATTGGGTGGGTGAGTGAGTGGATGAGTGGGTGAGTTGGTGGGTGAGTGGGTAAGTGGGTGGGTGAGTTGGTGGGTGGGTGGGTGTGTGAGTGGGTGGGTGGGTGAGTGGATGAGTGGGTGAGTTGGTGGGTGAGTGGGTGGGTGAGAGGGTGGGTGAGTGGGTGGGTGGGTGGGTGTGTGAGTGGGTGGGTGAGTGAGTGAGTGAATGAGTGGGTGAGTTGGTGAATGAGTGGGTGAGTTGGTGGGTGAGTGGGTGGGTGAGTGAGTGGATGAGTGGGTGAGTTGGTGGGTGAGTGGGTGAGTGGGTGGGTGGGTGAGTGGATGAGTGGGTGAGTTGGTGGGTGAGTGGGTGGGTGAGAGGGTGGGTGAGTGGGTGGGTGGGTGGGTGTGTGAGTGGGTGGGTGAGTGAGTGAGTGAATGAGTGGGTGAGTTGGTGAATGAGTGGGTGAGTTGGTGGGTGAGTGGGTGGGTGAGTGAGTGGATGAGTGGGTGAGTTGGTGGGTGAGTGGGTGAGTGGGTGGGTGGGTGTGTGAGTGGGTGGGTGAGTGAGTGAGTGAGTGAATGAGTGGGTGAGTTGGTGGATGAGTGGGTGAGTTGGTGGGTGAGTGGGTGGGTGAGTGACTGAGTGGATGAGTGGGTGAGTTGGTGGGTGAGTGGGTGAGTTGGTGGGTGAGTGGGTGGGTGGGTGAGTGAGTGAGTGAGGGGATGAGTGGCTGAGTTGGTTGGTGAGTGACAGTGAGTGGGTGGGTGAGTGACTGTTTTTTACATGGTTAACATCTTTCCAATGATTACTCGAAAGCGATACAAAGACTCCCTGAAGAAGTCCCTCACTGCTTGCTGCATCGATCACCGTCAGTGGGCAACACAAGCAGCTGATCGCAACTCCTGGCGGCACACAGTCCACCAGGCCACCTCCTTCTTCGAAGATACCCGCAGGGCCCGTATGGAGGACAAAAGGAGGAGGAGGAAGAACCATGATCCCTCAGCACCCATCCCAGATGAGACCTATACTTGCAGCTGTTGTGGCAGGACCTGCTTGTCCCGCATAGGCCTCTTCAGCCACCAGCGTGCCTGCAGAAGACGTGGATGTCCTTCCTAGATCTTCGTTCGCGAAGCCAAGGCATGATGATGGGGGTGAGTGGGTGGGTGAGTTGGTGGGTGAGTGGGTGAGAGGGTGGGTGAGTGGGTGGGTGGGTGGGTGAGTGGGTGGGTGAGTGAGTGAGTGAATGAGTGGGTGAGTTGGTGGATGAGTGGGTGAGTTGGTGGGTGAGTGGGTGGGTGAGTGAGTGGATGAGTGGGTGAGTTGGTGGGTGAGTGGGTGGGTGAGTGGGTGGGTGGGTGTGTGAGTGGGTGGGTGAGTGAGTGAGTGAATGAGTGGGTGAGTTGGTGGATGAGTGGGTGAGTTGGTGGGTGAGTGGGTGGGTGAGTGACTGAGTGGATGAGTGGGTGAGTTGGTGGGTGAGTGGGTGAGTTGGTGGGTGAGTGGGTGGGTGGGTGAGTGAGTGAGTGAGGGGATGAGTGGCTGAGTTGGTTGGTGAGTGACAGTGAGTGGGTGGGTGAGTGACTGTTTTTTACATGGTTAACATCTTTCCAATGATTACTCAGTTTGTACTCATCATCACGGTAAAATATTTAACTACACATATTTGTACCATCTTATTTGACAGGTACTATTCTACTTTCCGAGTGTAGACATCCCCCGCGTTTAACAGTACTGCCTTTTTAAATCCTTAATATAAAGTTCACTTGCTTGCTTGCTTGCGTGCTTGCGTGCTTGCTTGCTTGCTTATGACCATGCAAATCTTTCGGTCGTTTTTTAACCCACTTCCCGTGATCCAATCGAGCTGACATTTTGCACACAGACTCGTTGTGCGTGACAATGAATTTTCGTGAAATTTTTTTTCCAAAATTTTACACTGTTTAGGGGAAAAATTTAATATTTAATTACCAATTGCTTAATGGTGGCAGACAATCATCTGACCCATAGGTGGCAGCCATCTCAAGCCAGAGGACGAGAGGACTCTAGCCGCCCGTTTCATGATGACGCAAATGTTGACTAACCACATGGCATGAAATCCCTGCCCCCACGCTGTACACTGGAGACTATTTATAGAGCAGTTACATTGAAGCCGCCAGGTTCTTGAAAGTGGTAAAACGGGTCAACGCTAGTGCCCTCGGGAATATACGGGGCATGTCAAGAGGTGATCTTACATATAAAGGATTTATATTGAAAAACTTTGTTTTTAAGGGTTAATTTTTAAATCCTTTATATTAAGTTCGCTTGCTTGCTTAGGACCGTGCAAATCTTTCGGTCGTTTTTTAACCCACTTCCCATGATCCAACCGAGCTGACATTTTGCACACAGACTCGTTGTGCGTGACAATGCATTTTCGTGAAAAAAAATATCCAAAATTTTACACTGTTTAGGGAATTTTTAAAAAATATTTAATTACAAATTGTTTAATGCTGCCAGACAATCATCTGACCCATAGGTGGCAGCCATCTCAAGCCAGAGGACGAGAGGACTCTAGCCGCTCCGATGCCACGCATATAAAGGATTTATAGTGAAAAACTTTGTTTTTACGGGTTAATTTTTTTGTATTTGGATTGTCAGCCAACACCGGCCGCAACCCCGAGTCGACGTGCACCAATTGTTCTATTGTAGCCCCCCCCCCCCCCCACCGTTCCATTCCCTGGCTACCACATTCAGATAAGCCCCCCCCCCTCCCTCTTAACTTTTATTTAAGAGCTTGTTTCTTGGATTTTTCCTCACTTGATACAGTAAATTTAGCTGTGACGGTCCCATCTGATGACGGAATATTGTGTTGCCTCCTAAAAGTCGTGATTTATTATTTTATTTCAATTTTTTAAATATTTGATTAATATTTTTACCTACGTGACTTTACCGAAATAACCTAAGAGTATGAATCCTTGCAGTCACGAAAGCTTCAAATCTAGAATCAGTTGGAGGCAGTCGCCCTCCAGCAACAAAGGAGGGCAGAGGAGCGACGCTCACAACAACGAGCGGAGCGCCGGGCGTTTAAAGTGCAGCGAGTATTCACAGTAGGGGGCACAGTTGTTGCATCGGCCAGCCATCTGTCAGCCAACCCATGGTAGGTGCCTTGGGTTGACTGCCGAATGGCTGTTGTTGTTGTGAGCGTGTGGACACAACGCTGAGCGAACTCAACTTACGTTACCAAGGTGTCAACCCCTCACTGGGCTGCTGTGTAGCTCTTTGCAGAAGCGACCTGCTTGCCACCACCCCTGGTAGAGCCACACACCAAGTCGTGGCTTATGCGGAACATTTATAGCGAGGGAGAAAGCGAGCTCACTCTGGTACAGGGACTCTTCGACTTACGAACGAGTTAGGTTCCAGAGGTTCTGTGTGTAAGTCCAACTTGACTCCTGTCGATCCAAACGTGGTCTACGGCATGTACACCACACACAGAGAATAGCCTTAAAAGTCGTATAATCTCATGTAGACGTAGATTCCATTGGTTCTTCACGTTCTGCAGATGTAGATGCCACTGGTTCTTCACGTTCTGTAGATGTAGATGCAACTGGTTCTTCACGTTCTGTAGATGTAGATGCCACTGGTTCTTCACGTTCTGTAGATGTAGATGTCATTGGTTCTTCACGTTCTGTAGATGTAGATGCCACTGGTTCTTCACGTTCTGTAGATGTAGATGCAACTGGTTCTTCACGTTCTGTAGATGTAGATGCCACTGGTTCTTCACGTTCTGTAGATGTAGATGTCATTGGTTCTTCACGTTCTGTAGATGTAGATGCCACTGGTTCTTCACGTTTTGCAGATGTAGATGCCATTGGTTCTTCACGTTCTGCAGATGTATATGCCACTGGTTCTTCACGTTCTGTAGATGTAGATGCCACTGGTTCTTCACGTTCTGCACATGTAGATGCCACTGGTTCTTCACGTTCTATAGATGTAGATGCCACTGGTTCTTCACGTTCTATAGATGTAGATGCCACTGGTTCTTCACGTTCTGTAGATGTAGATGCCACTGGTTCTTCACGTTCTATAGATGTAGATGCCACTGGTTCTTCACGTTCTATAGATGTAGATGCCACTGGTTCTTCACGTTCTATAGATGTAGATGCCACTGGTTCTTCACGTTCTGTAGATGTAGATGCCACTGGTTCTTCACGTTCTGTAGATGTAGATGCCACTGGTTCTTCACGTTCTATAGATGTAGATGCCACCACTGTCATCTATTGTGCGTGGAGGTTGAACTTACGACTCGTTCCAAACGGGCAACTGGACAAATGGGACAGGTCTTTTAATTATCTCTAAAAGTCCTGAAGTTGAATGTGTATAAGTACAGTAGTGCCCGTACAAACTCGGGTGAATGTTTCCCCGCAGCGGCGTCGCTGCTTCTGACCGGCGATCACGATGAGCTGGGGCTACCTGACGCAGCTGCTGGATGAGGTTCACCGACACTCCACATTCTTGAGCAAGCTGTGGATCACCATCTTCCTCATCTTCCGCATCGTTCTCACGACGGTCGCCGGAGAATCGATCTACTACGATGAGCAGGGCCAGTTCACGTGCAACACGGCGCAGCCCGGCTGCGAGAACGTCTGTTATGACAGCTTCGCACCGCTCTCCCATGTCCGCTTTTGGGTGTTCCAGATCATCGTCGTTGCCACGCCCACCATCCTGTACCTCGGATTCGCTGTACATCGCATCACCAGGTCCGCAGGTCCCCGGAGGGAGTTTTCACAGTGGGGGGGGGGGGGGGGGGGGGGGCTACGGTGGAAATTTGAATGGCTTCTCACAGTTTGAAATTGTTTTAAAAATGTTTAGTATTTGGTTGCACCGTCGATTTGGTCCCCTTGACGCCGCTCTCTGTCGTGGTAGGATCGAGTACGAGCGAGACGAACGAACCAAGCGAACCGGCGGCTCCGACCGCATGGTTGAATGCACGGAGAAAGAGGAGGAGGTGGAAGAGGAGGTGGAATGGGAGGTGGAGGAGGGTGAAGAAGACGGCAAGGAGAAGCGACGGCAAGGCAACGAGCGGTGGAGGATTAAGACTGACGGCCTGATGGTAGCCTACACCCTCCAGCTGCTCGCCCGCACGCTGGCCGAGATTGGCTTCCTGCTGGGGCAATACCTGCTCTACGGCTTTGAGGTGGCCCCACGCTTTCAGTGCGTCCGCGACCCCTGCCCGAATCGTGTCGACTGCTTCGTGTCGCGCCCCACGGAGAAGACCATCTTCCTTTTGGTCATGTACACGGTCGCCGGTCTCAGCCTCCTGCTGGAACTGTCCGAGATTTGCTACTTGGGGTTGGGCGCCCTCCACGACTCGCTGAGCGGGAGGTGCTGGCTGCAGAGCAGGTGGGGGGCCTCGCCAGCTAAGCGGTTGGCCACGGTCGGCTACGCGGATGGAGGGGGGGCGCACCACAAATTAAATATGTAACTAATAAGCTTGTGCCGGAGGCCCCGGGGGGACAGGCGTCTATGACGTCTCCTGGCCAAACCCAAACTGGCGGAGCCAGGAGATTGAATCTTCACCCTTGGAGCTCCTCCAGAAACAACGAAAAACCACTTCGTGTGGCCACGTGGAATGTTCGAACGCTCACTGCGGAGGAGAGGCTGCCACTCCTCTGTCGGGAGCTGGACCGGTACCGCCTGGATCTCTGTGGCATTCAGGAGGTCTGGGGGACTGGTTCTGGCTCCTGCCACCATGAGGGGTGGACAGTCCTCTACTCGGGGCAGGAGACTGCCAAACAACAAGGTGTGGCTCTTCTTCTGAACAAAAGAATGAAAGGGGCGTGGGAGCGGGACGGTGAAGAGTGGGAAGCTGTAAGCCCTAGGCTACATTGGGCTCGCTTTCCCATCAACCGTGGTGGTCGTGGTTACTTATGCCCCCACCGAAGACGAACATCCGTGGAGGGATGCAGGCAAAGCCGATGAGCCAGATGCCTTCTATGACCTCCTGTCACAGGTGCTGGCTAAAGTGGCCACTCGGGACAGAGTCATCTTGTTGGGTGACTTGAATGCCCGAGTTGGTCAGGATACTGGCACCTGGTCTGGAGTGATTGGAGGGCATGGGTCAGATCAGCTCAATAACACTGGTAGGAGGCTGCTAGATTTTTGTGCAGCCCATGGGCTTGTAATTACCAACACGCTCTTCCGGCATTGGCGCATCCACACAACATCATGGATGCATGCCGGGTCCAAGCAAGAACATCTGCTGGACTACATAGTGACGGACCAGCGGATGCGAGCCCATGTCCTTGACACCAGGACCTACTGTGGAGCTGATCTGTCCTCTGACTAGTCATCTGTAAGATGCGCCTGCCATTCTTCCACTCCGGTGGTTGGGTGCACACCCAGGACCCCATTCCAACCTAAAGTGGCCTGGTCTCAGTTAGCTGATGAAAGTTGGCATCGTCCCCCACTCTTTCTGATGTCGAGGGTAAATGGGCGAGGTTTAGGACTGTGACTCATGCAGCTGCAATGGCTGCTTTGGGTAGGCGGTCAAGACCTCCCCAGAGACCCTGGCTGACAGAGGAGGTGTTCAGGATAGTTGAGAAAAATCGACAGGCCCACTCTCATCGGCTACAGCATCCCACGTCAGAGAATGAGGAGGTTTACCGCAGCCTTCGCTCGGAGGTTCGGAGAGCTATAAGGCGCTGCAAGGATGGGTGGTGGTCGCGGGTTGCTGAGGAGATGGAGTCTGCCTCAGTGGCCCGCGATTACAAATCACTATTTAACTCCATCAAAAAATTAACCTGCAGCGCCACACCGATTACCATAATTAGGGGAAAAAACGGTGATCCAATCTCCGACCCCCAGGAACAGGTTTGCAGATTTGCTGAGCATTTATGTAAGGTCCTGGGGGAGGGGAAATCCCTCAGCCAGGAAAACATCATGGCACAAAGTGGGGATGACCCTGCTGATGCTGCGGTGCCTCAAATATTGGAAGAAGTCACCCTCTGTGAGTGACTGGCTGAGGTGCCATCTGTTGAGGAAGTACTGAAGGCGATCTGGAGTCTGAGACCAGAAAAGGCACCGGGCAGAGATGATCTCCCAACCGAAATGCTGAGGGAGGGTGGCGTTTGTGCACAGACTGCCTTATATGACATCATAACAACAACAGTCTGGACCACTGGACGGGTTCCGCAGGATCGGAAGGATGCCCTGGTGGTCCCCCTCTTTAAGAAGGGGGACCGCACAGATTGTAACAACTACAGGGGCATCTCACTCCTCAGTGTGCCTGGAAAGGTCCTGGCAAGGATTATTCAACATCGCCTTGCCAGGCACGCTGAGGAGAGGCTTGCGGAGCCCCAATGCGGTTTCAGGAAAGGGCGGTCCTGCACAGATGCCATATTTTCTGTCCGTCTGCTACAGCAGAGGAGTAGGGAATTCTAACAAGACCTACATCTCTGCTTTATTGAACTGGTCAAGGCCTATGATACCATCAGTTGGCCTGTGCTCTGGGTTCTTCTTCGTGCTTTCGGAGTCCCTGACCCTCTGCTCACGATCATTAAGGACCTTCATGATGGTGAGCGGGCCCAGGTAAAACTACATGGCCGGGAGTCAGAGCCATTCCCTGTACACCTTGGGGTGCCACATGGATGTCCTCTGGCTCCCACATTATTTAACATATATTTTGACCACGTGGTTCGTGAAGCCTTCAGCAGCTGTACCGGGGGAATTTCCATCTGGTACAGATATAATGGGAGGCTGATTGATGCCCGGGTGCGATCAAGGGATGGCTCCCTATTGGTCAACCACGTTATGTATGCCGATGATTTTGTAATAGCTGCTCATTCAGAGGAGGAGTTGGAGATGCTGCTGCTGAGACTGGAGTGTGCATCTAAGAGGTGGGTCCTTACCATCAGCCCCACCAAAACTAAGCACCTGCCTGGGTATTTTGTACCATCAGACACTCCACCCACACAACTCCCAATCGGTGATGGGGCAGTTGTGGAGAAAGTGGAGAGTTACCCATACCTGGGCAGTGTGCTTATGACCGGCTCCAGTTTAACAGCAGAGGTCTCACTCCGAATCAGTCGAGTGGCAATATCTTTTCATCAGTTTCGTAACGCTGTGTGGAAGCTACCTGGTCTGTCGCTCCGCACGAAGCTTCAGTTCTTCTCGGCCACGGTCATTCCGTCCCTTCTCTACGCTTGCGAAACGTGGACCCCCCTAATGGAGCATCTTTGCCAGTTAGAAACATTTAGGCTGGCCTGCTTAGGATCCATCCACTGGTCATGTAGCCCGCATGCCCAGCCACCGCATGCCGAAACAGCTTTTGTTCAGCCGGATCGAGGGGACTAAATGGGCGCGACATGGGCTAGAGAAGAGATGGAGTGATGTGGTACAGGAGGACGTGGAGCTGAGTGGACTTGCCGATGACCGGTACCAGCGGTGTCAAGATCGGCCTCTGCGGAGGAGGCTCGTGAAGGACGCTACTGGGCAGTTGGAGGCAGTCGCCCTCCAACAACAACGGAGGGCGGAGGAGCGACGCTCACAACAACGAGCGGAGCGCCGGGTGGCTAAAGCACAGCAAGTTGGCACAGTAGGGGGCACAGGTGGTGCATCAGCCAGTCATCTCAGTCAGTCGACCCGTGGCACCTGCTGGGTCTGCCCCGTGACCTCCTGCCAGCAGGCGTTCGACACTTCACGTGATCTCAAGGTGCACATGGCCTGGCACAAGCATCGTGGTGATGTCACCGCCACTTAGTGGCGAATGGCGGTTGTTGTTGTATAGTGTTGCCAGGTGTGTAGCAGTGTAGTGTATAGTGTTGCCAGGTATGTGGTAGTGTAGTGTATAGTGTAGTGTGTAGTGTATAGTGTAGTGTATTTGTTTACAGCTATGAGAGTGGTTCCGTCAGCTTCCCAACCGCTATGTATATAGATGTTGTGTATAGTTTATAGTGTATCATGTAGTGTATGTGTTACCAACTATGTATATAGATGTTGTGTATAGTTTATAGTGTAGTGTGATGTGTTCACAGCAATGTATATAGATGTGTGTGTATAGTTTATAGTGTAGTGTATAGTGTAGTGTGATGTGTTCACAGCAATATATATAGATGTGTGTGTGATGTGTTCACAGCAATGTATATAGATGTGTGTGTGTGTGTTCACAGCTATCTATATAGATGTGTGTGTATAGTGTAGTGTATAGTGTATGTGTTCACAGCTGTGTATATAGATGTGTGTGTGTGTGTGTTCACAGCTGTGTATATAGATATGTGTGTGTGTGTGTTCACAGCTGTGTATATAGATGTGTGTATAGTGTAGTGTATAGTGTATGTGTTCACAGCTGTGTATATAGATGTGTGTGTGTGTGTGTTCACAGCTATCTATATAGATGTGTGTGTGTGTGATGTAGGTCCGCGGAGGGCAAACAGGCGGCCCACACGACGCTGGAGGCTTCCAGGGTGAAGGTGGCGGTGGCCCGGGGCAGTCGTCGAGCGTCGCTGGCGCCCCCGGGTTACCACTCGGTGCTGGGGGCCTCCTCTGACGGGAACGGCACCGGGTGAGTTTCGCGAGGAACGCTCACACCGCTCCTCACACATTACGGCGTTGACTATTATTATTATTCATAATCAAGGTTTTTGGGTTTAGATCGCATTATCCACTATACACTACACACTATACACTACACACTATACACTACACTATACACTACACACTATACACTACACACTATACACTACACACTATACACTACACACTATACACTACACACTATACACTACACACTCTACACTACACACTATACACTACACACTATACACTACACTATACACTACACTATACTACACACTATACACTACACACTATACACTACACACTATACACTACACACTATACACTACACTATCCACTATACACTATACACTACACTATACACTACACTATACACTACACTATACACTACACTATACACTACACTACTATACACTACACTATACACTACACTATACACTACACACTATACACTACACACTATACACTAGACACTATACACTAGACACTATACACTACACACTATACACTACACACTATACACTACACTATACACTACACACTATACACTACACACTATACACTACACACTATACACTACACGACACTATACACTACACGACACTATACACTACACACTATACACTACACACTACACTATACACTACACACTATACACTACACACTATACACTACACACTATACACTACACACTATACACTACACTATACACTACACACTATACACTACACACTATACACTACACACTATACACTACACACTATACACTACACGACACTATACACTACACGACACTATACACTACACGACACTATACACTACACGACACTATACACTACACACTATACACTACACACTATACACTACACACTATACACTACACACTATACACGACACTATACACGACACTATACACTACACACTATACACTACACACTATACACTACACTACACACTATACACTACACTACACACTATACACTACACACTATACACTACACACTATACACTACACACTATACACTACACACTATACACTACACTATACACTATACACTACACTACACACTATACACTACACTATACACTACACACTATACACTACACTACACACTATACACTACACACTATACACTATACACTACACACTATACACTACACACTATACACTACACTACACACTATACACTACACTATACACTACACTATACACTACACTATACACTACACACTATACACTACACACTATACACTACACACTATACACTACACTACACACTATACACTATACACTACACACTATACACTACACACTATACACTACACACTATACACTACACACTACACTATACATTGCACTATACACTATACACGCAATATAACCCATACACATCCTCTACCATGGAGCGTGTATATTTATTGTTGTTAATGAAAACACTCCTCTTGAAATTCGACTCGTTTCCAGGGCGGCAGATCCCGGCGAGCCGGCCCCCCCCACGGCAGTTCCCGCAGCAGCAGCGACGATGTCGCCGCGGGAATTGCGTCAGCTCCGTGACGAGTTGCGGGGACTTGAGACGGAGCTGCGGGCGACGCCGAGGCCCCGCCAGGAGCCCCCCGGGCAGAGCGCCGGCGGCGGCACCGGCCGCACGGCTTGGGTTTAGCGCGAGCGAGTGTCACCGTCGCGGCGACCGTCTGTGCTCTTTGTGAAGATCCGAGCGGCGGAGCGCGGGCACCCCGCTCACGCGGCGCACGCGACGGTGTGGGGGGCACGTCGGCACCCAGCCTCGTAGCTCGGGGCATTCGGCTCTGCTGGGTTTGTAACCCCCAGAGTACTGAGAGCAGAGGTCGCAAACGGGGTTTGATTCCTTACCCGATACCCGTACCCGGCCGGGTATCAGGTAGGGTACGGGTACCCGATTGCGACCTCTGAGATGAAGCCATGTTGCAGGCGCGGGTGGGTTGATTCTAGGAACTTGAATTGTGAGAAGAGACAGGACGTTGGAAATGAGTGACAAACGGTGACTCACCAGTGACTCACGGCTTAACCGTATCCGTACCCGGCCGCACCAGGGTCGCAAACGGCTACCCGTGCCCGGCCGGGTACGGGTAGCCGGGTATCGGGTAGGGTACGGGTATCGGGTACCCGGTTGCGACCTCTGATTGAGAGTCCAATCTCCTTAAAACGCGTTTTTTGTGGCATCGTGGCTTTCGCATTGAGCCAACGTATAAATGCACGAATCGGGGGAGATTTTGATTTAAAGAAACCCACATTTTTATGTTTCTTTAGCTAACTTCTTAATTTGCGTGAGTTTCTGTTTTCATTTTTTCGTTAAATTTCCTCACTCCATCGGTGGATCGGAGGGCCTGAGTTTAGCGGGCGCACGTCGTTATTATACCATAACAGCCGGCTCCCATTTATATTGACAAAACAAACGGCATTTAAGATTTTGGCTATGCGGTTTGTGAACAGCTGTGGCCAAATCTGAACATCAGGTGACGCGGTGTTGTATATATTGTTTTTCTGAAAAGTATAAAATGAAATTGGGAAATCATGTTTAGATATCTCGCGGATAAGAAGAGTCACGCGGTATTCTCATCCTCTTGTTGGCGAGGTTATCTGTCATTTTGCTCCTTTTAGCTGGAAGGTAAAGATTCGCAGATGGCCCCACAGATAATAAGATCAGCAGCTCTGTTGGTGTTCCCCCGTGTCACAGCGGATCACAGCAGTTCTGCATGAATTTTGCGCAGTGTTTGAAAGTTAACCTGGTAACATTCTAAAGAGTTTGTGTCGTTGTAGATATCTCATGATGTCATGTAATTCCATCTCAGTGTAATTAACCCAACGTGACAAGTTGCTATGAGATGTTGACTACCTCGCCTGGTCTACAGGAGGTCGTGGGTTCGATCTCTCTCTCATCATCATCACGGTGGCTATGAGATGTTGACCACCTCGCCTGGTCTACAGGGGGTCGTGGGTTCGATCTCTCTCTCTCATCATCATCACAGTGGCTATGAGATGTTGACTACCTCGCCTGGTCTACAGGAGGTCGTGGGTTCGATCTCTCTCTCATCATCATCACAGTGGCTATGAGATGTTGACCACCTCGCCTGGTCTACAGGAGATCATGGGTTCGATCTCTCTCTCATCATCATCACGGTGGCTATGAGATGTTGACTACCTCGCCTGGTCTACAGGAGGTCGTGGGTTAGATCTCTCTCATCATCATCACGGTGGCTATGAGATGTTGACCACCTCGCCTGGTCTACAGGAGGTCGTGGGTTCGATCTCTCATCATCATCACGGTGGCTATGAGATGTTGACTACCTCGCCTGGTCTACAGGAGGTCGTGGGTTCGATCTCTCTCATCATCACGGTGGCTATGAGATGTTGACCACCTCGCCTGGTCTACAGGAGGTCATGGGTTCGATCTCTCATCATCATCATCACGGTGGCTATGAGATGTTGACCACCTCGCCTGGTCTACAGGAGGTCGTGGGTTCGATCTCTCTCTCATCATCATCACGGTGGCTATGAGATGTTGACTACCTCGCCTGGTCTACAGGAGGTTGTGGGTTCGATCTCTCTCATCATCATCACGGTGGCTATGAGATGTTGACCACCTCGCCTGGTCTACAGGAGGTCGTGGGTTCGATCTCTCATCATCATCATCACGGTGGCTATGAGATGTTGACCACCTCGCCTGGTCTACAGGAGGTCGTGGGTTCGATCTCTCTCTCATCATCACCACGGTGGCTATGAGATGTTGACTACCTCGCCTGGTCTACAGGAGGCCGTGGGTTCGATCTCTCTCTCATCATCACGGTGTCTATGAGATGTTGACCACCTCGCCTGGTCTACAGGAGGCCGTGGGTTCGATCTCTCTCTCTCATCATCACGGTGGCTATGAGATGTTGACCACCTCGCCTGGTCTACAGGAGGTCGTGGGTTCGATCTCTCTCTCATCATCATCACGGTGGCTATGAGACGTTGACCACCTCGCCTGGTCTACAGGAGGTCGTGGGTTCGATCTCTCTCCCATCATCACGGTGGCTATGAGATGTTGACTACCTCGCCTGGTCTACAGGAGGTCGTGGGTTCGATCTCTCTCTCATCATCATCACGGTGGCTATGAGATGTTGACCACCTCGCCTGGTCTACAGGAGGTCGTGGGTTCGATCTCTCTCTCATCATCACAGTGGCTATGAGATGTTGACTACCTCGCCTGATCTACAGGACGTCGTGGGTTCGATCTCTCTCTCATCATCATCACGGTGGCTATGAGACGTTGACCACCTCGCCTGGTCTACAGGACGTCGTGGGTTCGATCTCTCTCATCATCATCACGGTGGCTATGAGATGTTGACTCCCTCGCCTGGTCTACAGGAGGTCGTGGGTTCGATCTCTCTCTCATCATCATCACGGTGGCTATGAGACGTTGACTACCTCGCCTGGTCTACAGGAGGTCGTGGGTTCGATCTCTCTCATCATCATCACGGTGGCTATGAGATGTTGACTACCTCGCCTGGTCTACAGGAGGTCGTGGGTTCGATCTCTCTCATCATCACGGTGGCTATGAGATGTTGACCACCTCGCCTGGTCTACAGGACGTCGTGGGTTCGATCTCTCTCATCATCATCACGGTGGCTATGAGACGTTGACTACCTCGCCTGGTATACAGGAGGTCGTGGGTTCGATCTCTTTCTCATCATCATCACGGTGGCTATGAGATGTTGACCACCTCGCCTGGTCTACAGGAGGTCGTGGGTTCGATCTCTCTCTCATCATCATCACGGTGGCTATGAGATGTTGACCACCTCGCCTGGTCTACAGGAGGTCGTGGGTTCGATCTCTCTCTCATCATCATCACGGTGGCTATGAGATGTTGACTACCTCGCCTGGTTTACAGGAGGTCGTGGGTTCGATCTCTCTCTCATCATCATCACGGTGGCTATGAGATGTTGACTACCTCGCCTGGTCTACAGGAGGCCGTGGGTTCGATCTCTCTCTCATCATCACGGTGGCTATGAGATGTTGACCACCTCGCCTGGTATACAGGAGGTCGTGGGTTCGATCTCTCTCTCATCATCACCACGGTGGCTATGAGATGTTGACCACCTCGCCTGGTCTACAGGAGGTCGTGGGTTCGATCTCTCTCTCATAATCACGGTGGCTATGAGATGTTGACTACCTCGCCTGGTCTACAGGAGGTCGTGGGTTCGATCTCTCTCATCATCATCACGGTGGCTATGAGATGTTGACTACCTCGCCTATTCTACAGGAGGTCGTGGGTTCGATCTCTCTCATCATCATCATCACGGTGGCTATGAGATGTTGACCACCTCGCCTGGTCTACAGGAGGTCGTGGGTTCGATCTCTCTCTCATCATCATCACGGTGGCTATGAGATGTTGACTACCTCGCCTAGTCTACAGGAGGTCGTGGGTTCGATCTCTCTCATCATCATCACGGTGGCTATGAGATGTTGACTACCTCGCCTGGTCTACAGGAGGTCGTGGGTTCGATCTCTCTCTCATCATCATCACGGTGGCTATGAGATGTTGACTACCTCGCCTGGTCTACAGGAGGTCGTGGGTTCGATCTCTCTCTCATCATCATCACGGTGGCTATGAGATGTTGACCACCTCGCCTGGTCTACAGGAGGTCGTGGGTTCGATCCCGACCCTGACCACAACAACCACCACAACAACCACAACCACCACAACAACCGCCATAACCACCACAACCACTACAACTACCACTACAACCACCACAACAACCACCACAACAACCACCACAACAACTACCACAACAACCACCACTACAACCACCACAACCACAACAACCACCACAACAACCACCACTACAACCACCACCACAACCACCACCACAAAAACCACCACAACCACCACCAGAACCACAACCACCACAACAACCACAACAACCCCCTACTCACAGCACTTGCCCCTACAGCCTGTGAGAGGCTACACGGGGGATCTTTGTCTCTGTGTGTTCATAGCTGCTGCTGCTACTAACAGCACTTGCCCCCACAGCCTGCTAGAGGCTACACGGGTGGGTGTGGATCTGCGTCTTTGGTGGCGCGCTATCGTTGCCGATGAAGCGATAGGATGGATATTAAACATGAATATTGTTCATTTCTTGTCGTCCGTTGCCTGTTGGCCTCCGAGACGTGTTTATTTATTTATTTGTTGATGATGTTGATGTTTGTTTGATATTTTTTTTCCTTCAGTCGCGGCAAACCTGGTGGCCTGTGAAATGAGGTTTAAGCGGTGGTGGTGATGATGGGGGTGGTGGGGGTGGTGGTGATGGTGGAGGTGATGGTGGTGGTGGTGATGTTGGAGGTGGTGGTGGTGGCGATGGTGAAAGTTATAGTGGTGGTGGTAATAGTGGAGGTGGTGGTGATGGTAATGATGGAGGTGGCCTCACCACCATCAATCACCACCACCACCACCTTCACCACTCTCACCACCACCACCACCCTCACCACCACCACCATCACTCACCACCACCCTCACCACCACCACCACCCTCACCACCACCACCACCCTCACCACCACCACCACCTTCACCACTCTCACCACCACCACCCTCACCACCCTCACCACCACCACCACCCTCACCGCCACCCTCACCACCCTCACCACCACCACCATCACTCACCACCATCACTCACCACCACCCTCACCACCATCACTCACCACCACCCTCACCACCACCCTCACCACCACCACCACCCTGACCACCACCCTCACCACCCTCACCACCACCACCCTCACCACCACCACCACCACCACCCTCACCACCACCCTCACCACCACCACCACCCTCACCACCACCACCACCCTCACCACCACCACCACCCTCACCACCACCACCCTCAACACCCTCACCACCACCACCCTCACCACCACCCTCACCACCACCCTCACCACCACCCTCACCACCCTCACCACCACCCTCACCACCCTCACCACCACCATCTTCACCACCCTCACCACCACCACCACCTCACACCACCACCTCAGTCTATGAGTCTCTATGTGAGTCTATGGGTGTCTGTGTAAGTCTATGGGTCTCTACGTGAGTCTGTGAGTCTCTATGTGAGTCTATGGGTCTCTATGTGAGTCTATGGTTCTCTATGTGAGTCTGAGTCTCTATGTGAGTCTATGGGTCTCTACGTGAGTATATGGGTCTCTATGTGAGTCTATGGGTCTCTACGTGAGTCTATGGGTCTCTACGTGAGTCTATGGGTCTCTACGTGAGTCTGAGTCTCTATGTGAGTCTATGGGTCTCTATGTGAGTCTGAGTCTCTACGTGAGTCTGAGTCTCTATGTGAGTCTATGGGTCTCTACGTGAGTCTATGGGTCTCTACGTGAGTCTATGGGTCTCTGTGTGAGTCTATGGGTCTCTATGTGAGTCTGAGTCTCTACGTGAGTCTGAGTCTCTATGTGAGTCTATGGGTCTCTACGTGAGTCTATGGGTCTCTATGTGAGTCTATGGGTCTCTATGTGAGTCTGAGTCTCTATGTGAGTCTATGGGTCTCTATGTGAGTCTATGGGTCTATACGTGAGTCTATGGGTCTCTATGTGAGTCTATGGGTCTCTATGTGAGTCTGAGTCTCTATGTGAGTCTATGGGTCTATACGTGAGTCTATGAGTCTATACGTGAGTCTATGGGTCTCTGTGTGAGTCTATGGGTCTATACGTGAGTCTATGAGTCTCTGTGTGAGTCTATGGGTCAAGCCACAACATTCGCCATCTGCAGTCCGCGACATTCCTCCAGTCATCACAGCCACCAGCTTCGCCAGGCGACGGCCACATTTGTGCGTCTATTTGTTGACAACCCGGGTGACATCGGTTCGCCGAAAAAACCAACAGCGTCAAACCAAAACAGTAGCACCCCCAGGCACGCGGGGGACAATTCACATTCTCCCCGATGCCAACGACGATGAGAATCGAGCTCCGCCCAGTCACCTCCCGTCCAGCGGCACACGTCAGTTGAAAACAAATAAAAAAAACTGCGTCCAGTAACAGAGAGCTCTTTCGTAAAAAAAAAAGCCAAACCCGGGGCACCGATTGTAACCGGCATTAGCCAAACATCCCCCGGTGGTGCTGAAGAACATCACTCCTCGGTTGTGATCACACAACAACAATAACAACAACAATAACAACGATAATTGTTTTTTTACCCTTCTATCTGGCAACAAAACTGACACCTTTTAACAAGGAGTCATGTTTGCATAGACCACAATACCTGCAGTCATAATGCAAACAAAAGACACAACTCTGATAATGTGCACTGTCCTTGAAGTTGATTGGTCCACACCCGAGACAGCTTTCCTTAGAGCCTAGAAAGGAAAATATTTCGAAATCACCAAAATAAAGCCGTGAAAGCAATGAAAAAGCAATCATAGGAGCTGTGACGGAATTTTCACAATAAACGACATAAGCAACATGTACTACCAAAACCCTGCAGCCATAGCTGGCTGTGTGATGCCGCCGCCACGAAGCCGTTCGGCAGGCGCCCAAATCCCCGACCTCGCCACCACCAAGCAACAGAGCCAACCCCGCGTCCCCCTCACCTCACCTCACACGAACACACCCGCACGCATTTCCCCCCCCCCCCCCATAGAGCTCCGAGGGGAGGTCACCTGGCTGACCGGTTTTTATCCGAGAAACCCTTATCGGGATTAACTCTCACGGTTTCCGGCGATCAGGGAATTGGATGACCTCCCTTGTGCTACGTTGCGCCGCGGCGCTGCGATCGGCCTTAATATGGTGTGGTCGCGGCGTGGGGCATTCGGCCACCGCGGTTGAGGCGCATTTCCCCCCACACACGCGAGTATCGACGGGGCAGGCAGAGGGAATAAGCATTGTGATGGAGGAGCATCATTAGAAAACACGCAGCGCATCTGAACTGCATAATCAGGCACCCCCGCACAGGCAGCGGAGGGACGGCATAATTACGCTCGGGTACGCAGGCACCATTGTTAGGGGAGTTAAAGGATAAGGCTGTTAGTATAAATAACCTGGAGAGCGGGGTCACACGGGCAGCCGTGCACAAATTCCCACGGCGCACCTTTGTAATGGACGCCGCCGCATAATCTGCAATAACAAAGGCATGCGTGAGAAAGGAATTAACTCGCGGAACATCCGATTAGCATATCGAAGGCGCACGGTACGTGGGAAGGGGGTAGGGGCCTGAGTCCGGGAATTAGGATAAAAGGGAGCGTAGCGAGGTAGAGCTCTCTCTTACTCCGAGAAGCCAGCGTCCAAGACGGCCCCCAGCTCTGCCCTCCGGACGTCCGTGCGACGTGTCGAGGCAAGCAGCGAGGAAAAATCCACGGAACGTCGAGTGCCTCAAACCGTGAGTAAGGAGGTAAAAGTATTTCGTGAACGATAAATAGGGAATAGGTCCTGGGATGGTAGAGTAGGCAGCCTCGTCGATTCATACTGACTCAACAACCAGTCCCAGGTAGCAGACAATAAATCATTAATAGCTGATCGTGGCCTCGTGTGATCTCGTGTTATAAGTGTGAACGCGTGTGGTACTGTGTATGCGTAGCTCGTGGCGTGCGTAATCGGCGTACCCCAGGTGCGCGATCATAACGTGAGCGGCCAGCGGGCGGCGAGCGCTGTGCAGAGCGGCGCAAGAGTGGGTATCGCGTGTGGAGCTGTATGCGTGTGTGCGCGCACGTTCACTACGTGTATAATACAGGTGCGCGATCATAACGTGAGTGGTCAGTGTTGAGTGAGTGCCACGCAGAACTGTGTGTGGGTGTGCGCGTACGTAATTAACCATGCCTATTACGCGGATCCGCGGGGAGGGGAATCCTCGAGCGACGGCTCTCACCCCATGGGTGGAGAACCCAGCAGCGGTTCGCCTAGCAGCGAGGGGGCGAGTAATGAGGTTAACCCGGCCGTTAGCGGTACAGAGGGAGGGATCTCGGGGGCCAGCGACCCCAACAAGTACGAGGTACGCACAAATCTGTCAAAACTTGACCCCTCCCCTGTCCCTGTACGCACGTGGACTTTTTACACCCCCCCCCCCAACATGCATACGTTCGCCTGACGCACCCCCCCCCCCCGAATCCTATGCGTGTCCACGCGTGTGCGTGCGTGTGCGTGCGTGTCCACGCGTGTGCGTGCGTGTCCGTGCGTGCGTGTGCGTGCGTGTCCGTGCGTGTCCGTGCGTGTTCTTCTCAGTCGACGAATGGCAGTTGTTGTTGTGTGCGTGTGTGTGTGTAGGTGTGTATCTGTGTGTGCGTGCATGTGTGTGCGTGTGTGTACGTGTGTGTGTGTCTGTGTGTGTGTGCGTGCATGTGTGTGTGTGTGCATGTGTGTACGTGTGTGTGTCTGTGTGTGTGTGTGTGTGTCTGTGTGTGTGTGTGTCTGTGTGTGCGCGTGTGTCTGTGTGTGTGTCTGTGTGTGTGTCTGTGTGTGTGTGTGCGCGTGTGTGTACGTGTGTGTCTGTGTGTGTCTCTGTGTGTCTGTGTGTGTGTGCGCGTGTGTCTGTGTGTGTGTGTCTGTGTGTGCGCGTGTGTCTGTGTACGTGTGTGCGCGTGTGTGTGTACGTGTGTGTGTCTGTGTGTGTCTCTGTGTGTGTGTGTGTCTGTGTGTCTCTGTGTGTGTGTGTCTGTGTGTGCGCGTGTGTGCGTGTGTGTGTGTCTGTGCTGCGCGTGTCTGTGTGTCTGTGTGTGTCTGTGTGTCTCTGTGTGTGTGTGTCTGTGTGTGCGCGTGTGTGTGTGCGTGTGTGTGTGTCTGTGTGTGTGCGCGCGTGTCTGTGTGTGTGTGTCTTTATTGTGGGGAGCGGTGGTGTAGTGGTTAGCGCTACGCTGCACTACGACCCTAGCGACCCGGGTTCGATTCCCGCTCACGGCCAACACCGGTGACGATTATCTGAACTGGCTCTGGGCCTCCCCTAGGTCGACTCAGCCTCAAATCGATCCCACGACCTCCTGTAGACCAGGGGAGGTGGTCAACATCTCATAGCCACACGGAGCCAACGTAACGGATAATTTAATCGATGATAATCGATCATCAGAGAGAGGGAGACACACAAAACGATTATTATAATCGATGGGAATCGATTAGCAGAGAGAGACGCGCAAACCAACGATTAATCGATGAATCGAACCAACGATTAGAACGATGAGAATCGAACAAACGATTCCCGGTGACGTCATAACCCGGAGACCATCGCCAAGTTCAAGATGGCGGCACCCAGGTTGGAGGTTGTTGTGGTGGTTGTTGTGGTGGTTGTGGTGGTGGTGGTTGTGGTTGTAGTGGTGGTTGTGGTGGTTGTTGTGGTGGTTGTGGTGGTGGTTGTGGTGGTGGTTGTTGTGGTTGTGGTGGTTGTTGTGGTGGTGGTTATTGTGGTTGTTGTGGTGGTTGTGGTGGTGGTTGTGGTGGTGGTTGTTGTGGTGGTTGTTTGTGTGGTGGTTGTTGTGGTGGTGTTGTTTGTGTGGTGGTGGTTGTGGTGGTTGTGGTTGTGTTGTTGTGGTGGTGGTTGTTGTTTGTGTGGTGGTTGTTGTTGTGGTGATGGTTGTTTGTGTGGTGGTGGTTGTTGTTGTTGTGGTGGTTGTTGTTTGTGTGGTGGTGGTTGTTGTAGTGATGGTTGTTTGTGTGGTGGTGGTTGTGGTTGTTGTTTGTGTGGTGGTTGTTGTGGTGGTTGTTGGGTTTAACCGGCAGGCTGGATTGTGTGAGGAGCTCACAAATCCTTGAAAGATCTGGGCAAAGTCCCATCAGTGAGCTCCTCCGGCAGGCAAGGCTGCGTTGGCTGGGTCATGTAGCCCGCATGCCCAGCCACCGCATGCCTAAACAGCTTTTGTTCGGCCGGATCGAGGGGGCTAGACGGGCGCGGCACGGGCTGGAGAAGAGATGGAGTGATGTGGTACAGGAGGACGTGGAGCTGAGTGGACTTGCCGATGACTGGTACCAGCGGTGTCAAGATCGGCCTCAGTGGAGGAGGCTCGTGAAGGACGCTACTGGGCAGTTGGAGGCAGTCGCCCTCCAACAACAACGGAGGGCGGAGGAGCGACGCTCACAACAACGAGCGGAGCGCCGGGTGGCTAAAGCACAACAAGTTGGCACAGTTGGGGGCACAGGTGGTGCATCAGCCAGTCATCTCTGTCAGTCGACCCGTGGCACCTGGGTCTGCTCCGTGACCTCCTGCCAGCGGGCGTTCGACACTTCACGTGGCCTCAAGGTGCACGTGGCCTGGCACAAGTGTCGTGTTGACATCACCGCCACTTAGTGGCGAATGGCGGTTGCTGTTGTTGTAATGTGTGTGTGTCTGTGTGTAATGTCTACACACACACGCTCACCTCTCCCCACTCTCCCCCTCCCAGGCCGAAGGACTTTGTCACCACCATGGCCACCACGGCCCTCCTGTCTGACGCTCCACGCCCTGCCCCTGCCTCCTGCTGCTGCTGCCCCTGCTGCTGCTGCCCCTGCTGCTGCTGCCCCTGCTGCTGCTGCCACCTGCTGCTGTCTCTGCTGCCCTGCTGCCCCTGCTGCCGCCGCACCACCGCTTGGCTCCCTGCCGCGCCGCTGGTGGTCCGGGCTTCATTGGCGCTCTCAGAGGCTGCTTCTTTACCAGCACCGCCGCCACTGCCAACACCGCCGGAGGGGGCGGCAGCGAGAGAGAGGAGGCTTCTCGGTGGGGGAGGGTGGGGGAGGTGGCGGTGTTGGTGGTGGTGATGGTGGCGGTGGCGGCGGTGGTGTTGGCGGTGGTGGTTGTGGTGTTGGCGGTGGCGGTGGTGGCGGTGGTGGTGGTGGTGTTTGTTGGCGGTGTGGTGTTGTTGGCGGTGGTGGCGGTGGTGGCGGCAGTGGCGGTGCTGGTGTTGGCGGTGGTGGTTGTGGTGTTGGCGGTGGTGTTGGTGGTTGTGGTGTTGCCGTTGGTGGCGGTGATTGCCAGCAACCTGACAAGTTGGCGGTGGCGGTGGTGTGGGCGGCTGGGAAGCTGCGCTCAATATTCACGCTGCTCGTTGAGTGTGAGGAGGACGACCATGTGAGACCACGAGTGGGGCGCACGGGGGGACAAGGATATGTGTCTGTGTGTGTGTAGGTCGACTCAGCCTCAAATGTGTAAACATCGCTGCTAGGGCGACAAAGGGCGTGATGTTGGCCACCGACCCCCTCGTGTGCCGTGCCGGCCTTTACAGGTGCTACTCGCTCACAGCACTTGCTCCTACAGTCTGTTAAGGCTACACGGGGGATTTTTGTCTGTGAGGCAGTCGCCCTCCAACAACAACGGAGGGCGGAGGAGCGACGCTCACAACAACGAGCGGAGCGCCGGGTGGCTAAAGCACAGCAAGTTGGCACAGTAGGGGGCACAGGTGGTGCATCAGCCAGTCATCTCGGTCATCTCAGTTGACCCGTGGCACCTGGGTTTGCCCCTTGACCTCCTGCCAGTGGGCGTTTGACACTTCACGTGGCCTCAAGGTGCACATGGTCTGGCGAATGGCGGTTGTTTGTGCATCTCCTCACCTCCCCGTGCCCCTACAGGTGCTTGCGTCTGCATGCGAGATGTTGCAAGTCCTCAGCTCCAGCCATGCTGGTGCATTGGCATTTAGCAACAATGGAAGCCTCGCGGCCTTAGCCAGCCTGCTGGGACGCACTCACAACCCTCAAGCCCTGGAGAAGATCACCAGTAGCAACCCACCCACACTCACCACCCACACTCACCACCACCCACACTCACCACCCACACTCACCACCATCTCACACTCACCACCACCCACTCACCATCCACACTCACCACCACCCACACTCACCACCCACACTCACCACCACCCACACTCACCACCCACACTCACCACCCACACTCACCACCCACACTCACCATCCACACCACCCACACTCACCACCCACACTCACCACCCACGCTCACCACCCACGCTCACCACCCACGCTCACCACCCACGCTCACCACCCACGCTCACCACCCACGCTCACCACCCACGCTCACCACCCACGCTCACCACCCACGCTCACCACCCACGCTCACCACCCACGCTCACCACCCACGCTCACCACCCACGCTCACCACCCACGCTCACCACCCACGCTCACCACCCACGCTCACCACCCACGCTCACCACCCACGCTCACCATCCACACTCACCACCACACTCACCATCCACGCTCACCACCCACGCTCACCACCCACACTCACCACCCACTCACCATCCACGCTCACCACCCACGCTCACCACCCACCCTCGCCACCCACACTCACCACCCACGCTCACCACCCACGCTCACCACCCACGCTCACCACCCACACTCGCCACCCACCCTCGCCACCCACACTCACCACCCACGCTCACCACCCACCCTCGCCACCCACACTCACCACCCACACTCACCACCCACACTCACCACCACCCCACTCACCACCCACGCTCACCACCCACGCTCACCACCCACGCTCACCACCCACGCTCACCATCCACGTTCACCACCCACCCTCGCCACCCACACTCACCACCCACACTCACCACCCACGCTCACCACCCACGCTCACCATCCACACTCACCACCACACTCACCACCCACACTCACCACCCACACTCACCACCCACACTCACCACCCACGCTCACCACCCACCCTCGCCACCCCTACCCCAGGCACGCTGTGGAACCTGTCGCCACGAGTCTCTGAGGGCTGCGCTGGTGGAGCTTTGCCTCCCGGCGCTGGTGGAGCACGTGCTGGTGCCAGAGAGCGGCTGGAGGAGCAACTTTGGAGACTCGCCCGCCTCAACCTCCCCACCCCTCGTCCGCCTCGCCTTCCGCGGCGTTCTGCAACGCCTTGACGTGCCTACGGTAAGGGGCGGTGATTTCGTGGTGGACGCGACGGGGAACGCCGCGGTTGACGCGACGTCACGCGGTGGACGCGACGGGGAACGTCGGGGGTTCACGTCACGGCGGTGACATTGCAGGGAGTTGAGCTCGGCAGATCCGGACGGACGGCTGAGCACGTGGAAGGGCGAGGGGCTGGTGGACTGCGTGCTGCGCTTCGTCCGCTCGGCACTGAGAGGACGCAACATCGAGACCAAGGTGACCCCCACAGCGCGATGGGTAGCGGTGGTGTAGCGGTTAGCGCTACGCTGCTCTATGAACCCGGCGGCGGGTCCAAGTGTGTCGAGTCCAACTCGGTCGCAGACGTTGTCTTGGGAGCAACACTCTTCAGCGACACAACACAAGCTACACTTGGGTGTTGACCGCGTGACTAGAGGCTTCTTCAACCCGATGCGGATCTTCATCGCCAGCAACACGAAGAACCCCGAGCCCCTCACTCTTTGGTCTGCATCAGCAGCAGGCCACGCTTTCCCGCCCGTTGACAGACACTTGCGTGGCGTCCGAAACGTCGTGATTTAATTTAGTTTTAATTTTATTTTATTTTTCACCTACGTGACTTTACCGAAAACACCAAAGAGTATGAATCATCGCAGTCGCGAAAACTTCAGATCTACAACCCCTCGCCCCGCCCACC